>NC_139970.1:12313663-12371163 GCF_963993115.1 Abramis brama
CTGTCTGTCTGTCTGTCTGTCTGTCTGCTGGTCTGTCTGTCTGTCTGTCTGTCTGTCTGTCTGCCGGTCTGTCTGTCTGACTGTATGTCCATCTGCCTGTCTGTCTGTCTGTCTGTCTGCTGGTCTGTCTATCTGCCTGTCTGTCTGCCGGTCTGTCTGTCTGTCTGTCTGTCTGTCTGTCTGTCTGTCTGCCGGTCTGTCTGTCTGACTGTCTTGCGGTCTGTCTATCTGCCTGTCTGTCTGACTGCCTGTCTGACGCTCAATGCTGCGGTGATTTGTTGGTCCTGACGCGTAGCGAATAGCGCTGTTTTCCCGCCTCGCCGACAAGATTAATGACGTTGGCCACAAAGCAAATAGCCGGAGTGAAATAGCGGTTTAAGGTGATGGACCTACTTGAGGAAGGTGGCCGTAAATCTGTCGAGTTGGGATCCGGATCGCCGCCAGAGGAGGAAGAGGAGGAAGAGGAGGGTGCCGACGCAGCCATCACCACAAGTGTTCAAGTCCTCAATCACTTCCAGAGAAACTGCTCCTGTTTCAGCAGACAACACAAGTCAAGCTGACTCTATAGGGGAGATTCATGAGGAATGCAGCAACACCTGCAGAAGCAATGCTTCTTTATATCATTATTACATTCAAGCAGATTTTACATCTTATAGCCCAAAAGAAAACATCTTTGGTTTCAAATAGCCTGTCTGTGGCACTTTATTGTTTTCTTTGACATTTCAAACACTTTAAGTTCTTTAGATTGTAACAATAGCAGAAGTTCTCCTGGAAATAGAGACCTGGAAAAAGTAAAGTGCATTAGAACAGAACCTTAACAAAGACCCATTTCAGCATGAAGGATTATTTCAAATGAAACTATTAAAATCATTGAACCCTGAAGAATGAATCCTCTTTTCTAACAGTCTACACACACAGGTTGCAGAGCCCTAAATTAATTATTTTTATTTTATTTTTTTTAAGCTATAACTTCACTAAATAAGTCAGATTAGCCAAGAACAAACAAACCCGTGATAATTATGTTTTGTTTGTTTACTGAGAATGCAACTAAAATAAAAGTTCTTTATTGGAATCTGTGATCAACATCCACGGACCCTTTCCATTCCACAAAAGGTTCTTTATAGTGGAAAGGGGTTCTCTAGATTTGGTTCTTTTAAGAACAGTTCACTGAAAGGTTATTTTGGGAAACCAAAATGGTTATTCTATAAAATCACTGCAAAACCCTTTATTTGGAAGTGTGGATCAGTAGGCTAGATGTCAGATCCGTTCAAGACGTCTGCATTGAAACAATCCCTGTGAACTGAAACAGGGCTCTGCAAGTTTCTTTCTCAGAAATGGATTTGGCTCATCATCATGCCAATAATAGGAATCACACATTGTCATGATTAATAGCCCAAACACGTAAGTATTGATTAAGAAATGGTGCACATTGATTTCTCAATTCAGATGACGAATGGATGATTGAAATTGATGACTGTTGGAAGATTAATAGAAATCTGATTTTATGTCCTTATGCAATATAGATTGCCATTATTAGGTTCAAATATAGGCAATATATTTTTTTCCAGAGAACTCCCCAGACATAATACACAGTTTTACCGATTGAAGGCACTGAGATTTACTTAACGCATGACTGTGTGAAGCACCTGTTAGATGGATCATTTACGGTTTTACTTGACATGATCAACAGAAACATTTGAAAAAAGTGAAGGAAGCCGCTTACCTGGTGAAGGAATCTAGAGAGAATCGCAACAGTGTCCAAAACCTCCACGCGAGTAAATGTGCTCGCGCCTCAGTCCTCCAGAATCAGCTGAACCCTCACTGAAGGATCGCGATGACCTTTCCGAGGCAGTGTTTGACTCGCTGCTGCTGTTTATGCGCAGACGCACGGCTGGTAATCCTCGAACCTGCACAACATCAGACTGCCTCTGAAACACATCTCGCGGCATGCGCGTTACGACAGGTCTGGCACGCGTTCCCGCAGGACTTTGCGCTTAAATGAGAAAGCAAGTCACGAACAAACACTTTTCAAGTTGAACACAACAGCCACACACAACCCAACACAACACATTATTCCTGTTCAGAGGACTCTTGGATGACGACCTTGGAAGATCAAGGACGACAGTGTTTGCAGAACACTAAATGTCATGTGTGTTTCAGCACCTGTTTTTGAACTGGTTGTTTATAATGAATATCCATAGGCTACTTTAGCATTGAGCTCGGAGATTTATATGTTTATGGGACAAGCCGTCCTCTTAACCTTGAAAAGACAAGCTCATGTCTCAGAAGTTTTAGTCCTGGATGTTGGCAAATGAAATGTTTTTCAGACTGATGTTGAAGAAGGATTCCACATGGTGGCAGCAAGCGTTCAATTACTGGAGTTACACTCTCGTGGTTCATACTCGTAGCTCACGCATGCAGTTTTACATTTTTTCACCAAGGAACCTGATTAGATTTCCTTAAGCATTATTTTCCCTATCTTTATGTGATTTGACACGCAGGAATGCATCGAGCGTATAGGGATAAAACTGATGTGAGTATTTGTGCAGGTTTCAGCAGCTGGACAGCTCCTTCTCTTCGTCGCACACATCTGTACAGAGACTCCAACAAAACACAACATTCATTTCTTCACTGGTTCCTCAACTCAGAGGACCCTCTTCAATGAAGAATCACTTTCCGTCGAGCTCTGGCTGGTTCCTCAGAAAGCCAGGCTGGAGTTTCGGGTTCTACAGTATCTGTAGTCCAAAGGAATTTATATTTAAACATTCATTTTAAAACCTTATATTTTAACAGCGTAACTATGTGTTTGCTATCAAACATTTTTCCGTAGAATGTAGACACTGGCGTCATTACAAAATGACGAATACTTTTAATGTTGTTTGTTTTGATATTGCAGGTCTATGGATGTGATTAAACGTTATTTTGAGAGAGAGAGAGAGAGAGAGAGAAACTGTAGGCCAATGGATCATAATCGCTGCTGAGAGATAATGTCCCAGAAGTCGCCGCAAGATGGCGCTGGTATATTAATAGCTGTCCGCAAAGCTCATTCGTCATTTGCACCTGCTTTCTTCTATGCAAATGTTATGTCATCATTTATATTAAAAAACCCTGAGACACACTTAGTATGTATCAAGCAAAAACCACCAATCAATCAAACAAATAAAAAAATAAATATTTTAAGTTATGTTTGTATAGCATAAAGAGTGTTCTTTACTTTAGACTTTTTTTCTTTTTCAATGTGCTCAAGTGCTCACAGGCTTCAGGAAACTACTGATAATGATAATCCCTGCAGTAATGGCAGTGTAAAGATTTCATAGCCTAAAAAGAATGTTCAGTTATGTCCACTGAAAAATTAAATACATTAAAAATCAAATTATATATGTATGTGTGTGTATGTAGGCTATTGCAGTGATATATATTTATATTTAATATATATTTCTATGACACACACACACGCACACACACACACACACACACACACACACACACACACACACACACACACACACACACACACACACACACACATATATATATATATATACAGACCCTTTCCAAAAAATTTGAATTTTTTGAATTAGAATTAGAAGTTTATTTATTTCCATAATTCCATTCAAAACGTTAAACTTCCATAGATTATAGATTCAGGGCCCACAACTTAAAGGATTTCAAGTATTTAGTTGTTTATTTCTACATAATTTGGGCTTCCAGCTCATAAAACCCACGAAAACAGGATTTCAAAAAATTTGAATATTACATGAAATCACACAGTAATTACACAGTGATACCATGGTCATTGAACCAGGTTTTGGTTCTTTTGGCAGTGTGGGCAGGTGCAAATCCTGCTGGAAAATGAAGGAAGCATGAAGTGCTCTGGAAATGTCCTGGTAAACGGCTGCGTTGACTCTGGATTTAATAAAGCACAGTGGACCAAAGTCCTCTTTTCTGATGAGAGCAAATTTTGCATCTCATTTGGAAACCAAGGTCCCAGAGTCTGGAGGAAGAATGGAGAGGCACACAATCCAAGATGCTTGAAGTCCAGTGTGAAGTTTCCACAGTCTGTGTTGGTTTGGGGAGCCATGTCATCGGCTGGTGTTGGTCCACTGTGCTGTCCACTCAACGCTTCCTTCATTTTCCAGCAGGATTTGCACCTGCCCACACTGCCAAAAGAACCTAAACCTGGTTCAATGACCATGGTATCACTGTGTAATTACTGTGTGATTTCATGTAATATTCAAATTTTTTGAAATCCTGTTTTCGTGGGTTTTATGAGCTGGAAGCCCAAATTATGTAGAAATAAACAACTAAATACTTGAAATCGTTTAAGTTGTGGGCCCTGAATCTATAATCTATGGAAGTTTAACGTTTTGAATGGAATTATGGAAATAAATAAACTTTTCCATGATATTCTAATTTTTTGGAAAGGGTCTGTATATATATATATGAAGAGTTCAGATGCAAAAGCAAAAGTGCCATCTGAAATTTTCTTCTAGAATTATCATTTTTATCAAGCTCGTATATTTAAGTTCAATAATTTCACTTAAATGGCAATGCAAATTACCTATTAATTGTCATTTAAGTGAAATAACTTAAATATACGAGCTTGATAAAAATGATCATTCTAGAAGAAAATTTCAGATGGCACTTAGAGGCTTTTGCATCTGAACTCTTCATATATATATATATATATATATGTGTGTGTATATAAAAGTATTACATTAATAATTTTGTTGGTTTCTTGTGTACTTTCCAAAGGCAACTTGTTTTATTTTTTTCAGTTTCAGTCTAATATAGCAGTTTATTAAGTTTATTAATTTATCAGACAAACTCTAGTTACACTTTTTTTTTTAAATGAACAGATTACTAATTTTTCTCATAGCACTGCACATTGCCTATAGCAGATTGTTACTTTTTTAAAGCACAAAAACGCTATCTTTTAGAGGAAGGATACTGCTAAGTCAATTAGCTTAATAACATGTTTGAAAAAATGTTATATGTAATATTTCATATGTAGTAACCATTTTAGAAATGCAATTAGGCAGTCAAGTCACAATCTAGCACAGCATCTCGTATCTCAGTGCCTAACAGAATGTGTTGTTTTGAAGAAAAGAAAAAGAAAGTAAAGGAAAAAGCACGGGACGTTGAGTTAGATGTAGAAATGCATTCATCTCTTGATGCAAAGTGTCACTCCAGTCCGTTCTCCAGACATAAGTGATGCTCTTAAACACCCCAAACAACCTTTGATGCTCAGCTAGGCCTGGGTGTATGCTTTTATTTATTTATTCCCCCCCCACATTTAATACTCTAAAATAAACAAGCACATGTTAGATTTGAAGTATGCATGCTTAAGTATGTGTGTCTAAAAGGCTGATTCTGCCAGACTCTCAACAGACTCACATCAAAGGAAGATCAGAGTGTGGCATTCAGATCAGGTCACGCTGAGGCTTAAACACACACTCCCTGCAGCAAACACACATGTGCTGTTGTGATAGCCTGACCATATCTCTGAGTTCTGCCCCGTGGGAACTCAGTTTGCTGGAGACATGTTACTCCTGAAACAGCACTGGGTGCAGATCCTTCAGGTTTCCACTTCATAGTGGGACACTTTCCATCATTTGAGTTATTGCTCGTTCTATAGCAAAACTGACACATCCACTAAAGCACTTCACATGTTATTTTGTGAAGACCAGTTGAAACACATGGACCCGTTTCACATTTCCAGGGTTCTCAGAAGCGGAAGTCGTCAAAGCTGTGTGAACTTCTAAAGCAATGAAAAAGAGATGACGGCAAATATATATTTTTTGTATTTCTATTTGCTGCAAAAGAAAAGTTTCCACGACTTTCCGAAAGACAGATTGATTGTGTTGGTCAGAAGAGAGAAAGATGTCAAATTTGTCATCACTCCCTCAGTTGTTGTATTAGAAACATTATTATTAGTTTTTCTGTCGTTTACTGACAAGGTAATGCAACACAATATATAGTGTTATACATGTGTATTAAAAAAAATAATGCAAATATATAATACTTTACTAGATTTGCAATGTTGATAACTGTGTAAATGCGTCATCACCGTCTGTGAAAAGGGTCCATTATAAATTCTGCTTTCTTTTGTCTTATGTTTTTTAAGTGTCATCTTGGAAATGTGTGAATTTAGTAACGACATGATTAACTGACCATTATAACCAAATGAAGAGTTCAGATGCAAAAGCCTCTAAGTGCCATCTGAAATTTTCTTCTAGAATGATCATTTTTATCAAGCTCGTATATTTAAGTTCAATAAATTTACTTAAATGGTAATGCAAATGACCTATTAATTGTCATTTCAGTGAAATTACTTAACTTAAATAAGCTTTATAAAAATGATCATTCTAGAAGAAAATTTCAGATGGCACTTAGAGGCTTTAGCATCTGAACTCTTCAAATACAGGCTTCTCATGGTGTTTACAAGGGATGGTTCACCCCGAAATGAAAATTCTGACTCACCTGTTTCAAACCTGTATGAATTTCTTTCTTCTGCTGAACACAAAAGAAGATATTTTGAAGAATATGGGTAACTAAACAATTGTTGGACCCACTGACTTCCATACAATGGAGAAAAAAAACAAAAAACTATGGAAGTCAATGGGTCCATCAACTGTCTGGTTACCCATATTCTTCCATTCTGTTCTGTTCATTTCCCACATTTAATACTCTAAAGTAAACAAGCACATGTTAAATTGAACCGAATTTTCATTTTTGGGTGAACTATTCCTTTAAGGCCAAACTTACTGAACATGTATTTCTGTGTGTCACTCTGGAAGGAAAGTACTTGCTACAAGCATGAATGTGAAGAGACAAGTAAGAACGTCTGAATCATTTGTCCTCTTGTTTTGCATGTACAACAACAATAATAAATTATATTTACAATCAGTATTCATTATAATAGAAGTACAAAAAAAGTTGCTGCCTTAAATTTTTAAGTACAATCAACTTGGATGATTAAGTCATTTCAACTTAAAATACATTAAACTGACTTAAAAAAAAAATGTATAACATAAGTTGAAAATTGCTTAACTTATTTTGATGAGTTAGAGCAATGTAAAAACACATGTTGTCATAACTTGTTGATTATATAATTTTGTGTATCATATAATTCAGTGTAAAATAACTGTTTCAACAAAAAAGTTTAAAGATATTTGTTAAATCAATATATTTATAAGGTAAATAAAAAAAATAAAAAAATAGGGCTTTTCTTCTTTAAATAATTTAGAATGTGGTTATAAAAGATTTAGCTCAATCATGCTTATGAATGAAGATCCAGAAAATGATTATGTTTAACTAAACCGGCACAGACACAAGATTTCTCTGATTACATAGAAACAAAATGCATTAAAACACTTTTTATAAGTACTGTGAGTTTGGAAACTAGAATTATGGCTTTCATGGAGTGGTTTTCAGAGAAAACATAATAATAATAATAAAAATGTCACCCCTCAGAATACAGAAACACATTTGATGAAACATTACAAACACAATCTTCACCAATAACCAGTGTGTGTCCTCAATGAGAAAGTGGTTTTATGAATCCAAATAAAATTTGATTTTATAGTGCGTTTAATAAACAAAAATGAGTGGGATATTAAAACCTTTTACAATTTATGCAGAACTGTAACAATTTGCAATTGAAATCATTAAAGCATCCTGACACTAGTTAAGGTGTTGCTGTATTTGCACTTATATCTGAAGAGACAACTATACTGTTGAAAACATTTGAGTTATAGCTAGATCCTCTAAACACAAGTATGGGCAAACATTAGACAAGCGTTTAGTGATCTGTGCCAGGATTTTACCAACGGAGGCGCTGTTGCTGGAGAAGCGTGCCAAAAAGCCCCTTCCAAATATCATTAATAAACGCTTCCTTCATATATTCCAATCTGACTTATGCTGCTTTTAGATGTTGTCATGTGTGAAACGTTTTGTCAAGGCATGAAAGATAACCTCATTAATGACCAAATGTTTACTTTTTTTTTCAAAAGGTTGTGGGCTTTCTGTGCAACTATGTCTTTCTCCATGCAAAACTGCCAGTACAATTCAGACATATAATTAATTATTACCATCATTCTCCTTATATTTAGAGTTAACTGCCAGAAACCAAAATCAAAACGCATTGAGATTGAGGTTAAAATGGACTTGATTTGATATCAGTGTGTGTGAGCGCATCAAAATCTGCACTGAACTTAGATCTGCTATTGCAGTGCATCTGAATATGCTGTATCTAGATGGAGCACAGAAATGATATTCTATTTTATCATTAATACCATAGATGGTATTAAATGAACTTTAGATGACATGACAGTAACACATCTGCCACACAGTTCGTCACGTACGTTTTTCATTGATGCGATTCTGAGATTTGGATGCAGCGCGAAACACTTGAAGAGCGTTTCTTTGATAGCTGGAGGGGTTGTTTGTGTATTTTACATATCAAACACTGACAGCATCTGCAAAATGCTCACGCGTGACATGAAAAACAGAAAAATACAGCTGACGTCAGTTAATGTTTGCTTTATTGTCATTTTTGCTAACTTAAAATCATAATGCCGTCCTTCGAACTCTACGTCTCCTAATAACTGATAAATCTCACAGTGCTCGATCCTCAATCACAGACGCTCAACAGAGTTTCACCGTTTCTCTGTCAGGCGTTTCATACACACTCACACGCTATAAAACTTTGACATCCATTTAACTCGCATTTTTCCTCTTCAAAAAATAAACCTATGCACTTTTAATAACAACTCCACCTCGCCGTCTTATGTTTCGATGGCATGTACAAGTCATTGTCTTTATTTTCACACAATAATTTTGGAAGTTTGACAGATGGTTTTTAATAGCATGCTAAAACACCCCACAAGGAGCGAAAAACTGACACTTTCATTCAACAAAAGCTATCAATATATTTACAGGATAAAGAAATCTTCCACCGAAGACAGAGATCTTAACACAAGTTAAAACTTGTTAATGTTTCGAGTAGCTCAGGGACGGGACACATCATCCAGGGTTCCTTTAGGAACGACTTGAAAATTATATTTACAAGTCCAAGAAAAAGTAAGTCTCGTGAACCTTTTGAATGAAAAAATAAAGTTTTTCGCTTCATTTAGGATCCTGAAGATTGTATTGCACTAGTCTACGTTCATCCGGGTCAACTACACAGGTCTCAGGTCTTCTCTTTTCACGTAATCAGTCTTTTCGTGACTTTTGCTCTTCTTGTTCTGGTGCGTCTTCACGTGTTTGGCCAAATGGTCGCTCCTCATGAACCTCTTGCAGCAGTCCGGACACACGAAGCGTTTTTCCCCCGTGTGAGTCCTCAGGTGCCTCTGTAACTCGTCCGATCTGGTGAAGCTCTTCCCGCAGAAGAGCCAGTTACACACGAAGGGTCTCTCTCCCGAGTGCCAGCGCAGGTGCGCCTTCAGGTGGGACGTTTTCCCGTATACTTTCCCGCATCCGGGGATGTGACAGATGTGCTGCTTCTTCTTCCCGGGCTCGTCGCTGGAGCTGGACGACTGACAGTTGGGACACCGGCATCTCCGGCAGCGCCGGGCCGTGGCCAAGGGGGATTTGGTGTGGAGGAGGGCTGCGATCTGGGTCTGGTACTGCGCAAAGTCCGTGTGTCCCAACACCAAACCCCTCTGGATTGGGAAGCGGTGGGGACCGAGGGGCGACGGGTGGCTGACGTGGTTTCCCTGCTGAAGGCTCCACCACGGTATATCCTCGCCCGGGTTTGGAGAGAGCTGTCTCGGCTGCTGGTGGACCAGGCCCGAGTGTCCCGGGACGAAACCGGGGATGGAGGGTGGGATGGGGGCCGGCGCCGCGTAGCTGACGGCGGGAACGTAGGTCGGCGGACAGCTCGACTGTAACGACTGCATTGAACACGGCAGCATCTTAACCGGAGAGAAATCATATGGATACGTGGGATCGGCCGGAGGGGTTAACGGGAGCTCATGGTGGGAGGCGTAGGAGCCCTGCAGGTGAGATTTGGAGGATAGTCCAAAGGAGGTATTGCCGGAAAGCGTGGATTGGGGATTCGCCTCGTTACTCCACGGGTGGAAAATCCGTGACGGCGACCCGAGGGTCGTGTCGTAGGGAACTTGAATAAAGTCCGTGTGGGCGGATCCGTGATGATGACCGATCCGGTTACACGTCGCCGCTAAAAGTGCCAGAGGAGAGTGTTTGCTGTTTTCCGGTGAGGAGTTTGGAGTGCGATCCTGGATCGTGAGAAAGAGCCATGTTAAATATTTACACATGACACATGGTAAGAAAAAAACACTTTTGGGGGAAAGATTTGCACACATTTTGCTCAATGATTCCTACAAAATTCTCATGCAAATGTACTTTATTTCACAGGGTTTATGAAGGAATTGAAGCAATATGCAGATACAACTTCAAAAGGAACCAATGAAAGTATTATGGACAGACATTTAATTTCAATTTGCATAACTTTAGCTCCATTGGTGAAATATGTTTAGAATCGATTTCAAGTAACCATTTGACTCTGTATAAAGTTCACACGTGGTTTAGCATTAAATTTACGATTAATGGCAAAATTAGTTACACTTACAATGAGTTTGACTTGTTGGCTTTGCTCCAAACATCACAGTGAACATGCCATAGTAGTCAGTTATTATAGGCTACGATTAAAAAAAAGACGATTTTATATACACTAAAAAAAATAAAATAAAAAAAATCAATAAATTGAAGTTTAATTGCATTCGAAATGAAAGCGTTAAACAGTAGCAAGTTTATTGCACTTTTTGTACCACTGAATTTAGAGATGATTAAAATCGAACTAAGTTCTGTAAAGTAAGAACTTTTACAGTAAGAACTGTTAAATCGAACTGAAAACTATTTAATGAAATTATACAAAGGATTAACGTTAACTAATCAAATTCATGGAAAATGCATTCTCATAATTCTAATGTGCACACGTTTGCTTAACGATCAATCTGAAACCGTTTGAATAATAGTTCTCGGAATAAAACATCTCGTTGTCAGCAGTAGTTTGCGTAGTTCAGAGACACTCAAATAAGTCGAATAAGCTTCGTTTCTCCGCGAGCGACAGAAAGCTTTACGAACGACATTTTCAACAATATCTGAAAGTTTTGACGAACCTGCAGAAATGCCTGTAGTGTGTCGTTCCTCAGCACAGCCACAGCTGCCATGGCAACACTTCCTCGAGTTCCTCAAGCTTCTCGATTTAAAGCAGCCAAATTCAGTTGTTCAAAATAAAAAAGACTTGAGCGTGCAGTGCGTGTTGTGCGCGGTGGCGTCGCGTCCTCTCCTCCAGCTATCCCTGGACTATCTGAGGGAGTGAAGGATCACTTCTTTGGATTTGATAAGGACTTTGGTGGGCCGCCAGCCAGTCAGGAGTGAGATTTATGACTTTGAAGTTCGCCGCTGCCCAATCATCAAAGAAGAGCGGCTCTTTGAGAGGGGGAAGCAAATCCTCTGAATCCACACAAAGCTCCTATGGTGTGTTTGTTGGTCTGGATAAAAGGGCTGATTATTAGTGGGGGATGGGACGGGTGGGGATAAAGGCGGGACAATTAATGAAGTAATCACTATGTGGGAAATGTATATACACAAATAATTGGATTTTCTTGATCAAAGACCCCCTCGCCGCCTGGAGACCCCCGCTATTGGATGCCGGAGTCACCCGATCCCCCTTTCTGTAATTAAGGATTTGTTGTGCGACTATGCGACTGTGTGTTATCTCCAGAGATCTCACGCGGGCTTATGAGATAACTTCAAGAGGAAGGAACCATTTGACTCAGTATAAAGTTCACACATAGTTTAACATTTAATTTACGACTAATGGCTAAATTAGTTACACTTACAATGAGTTTGACTCCAAAAATCACAGTGAACAAGCCATATCAGTCAGTTATTATTCCCACAATGTAGCTTAGATAAGTTTGCAGTGGTGTCTTTCAAAATAGAATTGTTCAAATCTAGTGATTTAACAATTAGAAATTGCAAGTTGTCCTGCATGTGAGAAAATGCAGTTTGCTCACACTTAAGATTAGGGTCAAATTCTCACTATCAACTACGACTTTGCCTCACTAAACTCATAGTTACTGCTTATAAGTTAAATTGTAGTTAATAGTTAAGATTAGGTAAAATACGGTCATTCAGAATAAGGCATTAATATGTGCTTTATAAGTACTAATAAACAGTCAGTAATATGATGCTAATAAGCAACTAGTTAATAGTGAGCATTAGACCCTAAACTAAACCGTTACCTAACATTTTAATTGAATTACAAATAACCCAACATGAAATATGTGATAACACTTAATAAGGTTTCATTAGTTAACATTACATTAGTTAACATTCACTAATAATGAACTGCACTTCTACAGCTTTATTAATATCTGTCAATGTTAATTTCAAGATTTACTGATACATTATTAATATCAAAAGTTGTATTTGTTAACATTAGTTAATGCACTGTGAGCAAACAATGAAACGCTGGATTTTTAATTAACTAACGTTAACAAAGATGAACAAATACAGTGACAAATGTGTTGCTCATGGTTACTTCATGTTAGTTAATACATTCACTAATGTTAACAAATGAAACCTTATTGTAAAGTGTCACCAAATATGTCTTAAACACACGACTTCGATCGACAGAGAACACATTTTCCCACAGAGGTTTTTTAACAAATAATAAAAAATAAGACTGGGTTGTCAACAGAACGGCTCTCAAATAGCATGCACTAATTGATTGTGACTAAAGAACAAAAGGAACAAGTGCTTATTGTTCTCATAGTTGAAAAGACAAATTATTTCGTAAAGAACAGTCCCACACCACCCTGTGCAAGTCAACGTCGACCCATCAAGGTGTGGAGATGACACGATGATGATGATGATGATGTCTTAGTTGTGTGATTTGCAGGCTGGCGAGAGGAGGAGATCCAGTCTTTGAGAAAGTCTGAACGTTTTCCAGTTCTCCTCCCTCTTCTCCACCCCAAACCAGTCAAGCTTTCAATGCGACCCAGTCTCCGACACACGTGACGCCTCCACAGATATTACAGGAATCGAGCATCGTAAACGAGTGCTCACGTGAAAAATGCTTCAAAGTTTAGTAGTTTCTAAGTTTTGCGGGCGAGTAAACTGTCACATCAGTGAGCGCAGCTTCAATGTGAGCATGAGACTAAATAAAAACAAGACAAGCAAACTCCCACAGAGAGATGCCTCTAATCTATGACTTTTTAAACTGTCCCTTTCCAGCAGTTTGGAGTGCTTGATGTTGAAGCAGATCAGCTCTTTTGATGGGATTAAGGTTTCTCACATAGTAACGGGGGAAGGAGGGGGAATCCCACAGGGAGGAGGGCTCAGTTTTCCTGAAGTCCTTAGAGAATCGCAAGGGGACACAATTCTGTTTATTCTTCTTAACAGTCACTGTTTTAACTAAACATCTCTCTTTACATAAGAGCATATTCCTGGGTCCAGACAGCTTAATAACGGCCACACATTTTGGCAACCTTAATTCAGGTTATCCGGTGCATGCAAAGAGTTTTAAAAGTAGCATCACACGATAAATGACAAAAGTGCAAATTTGATTTTGTTGACTTTATTTCTCAGACAAATTAGGATACAAAACAGCTGGTGAGATTGGATTGAGAACACCAACCCAAACTCACATGCCATTCACAGACGTGTGCACTGAATCTATTACCAGAAAAGGGAGTTTTATATCAACACAACAATGAGCAATGCAGAGAACAAGGATGCACACACTTTGCTTTATGGTCAGTCACTCATCAACAGCTCAGACCAAACAGTCTTAAAAAAGAAATAAAAGCAGCGCAGTGAGTCAGCCATCGCTCATCTAATCATGTTGTTTGGCAACAAATTATTGTAAATATTAACAGTTCAACAGGCTGCCTTTGAGAGTCCTTATATAATTAACCATAAAATGTGTTTTTCATTTTTATTCTAAGAAAACTGATAAATAGCACGTTTGCCTTTCATAATAAATACGCAAATCCAAATACTGAGAAAATAACGCATACATAAATAATCGCTCCTCATTATTTTATATGTACAGCACATTTTGTAGCAAAACACTGGAAAAGTCAATCTGTAAAAGAAGAAAGAAAGAAAGAAAGAAAGAAAGAGGGAGATTAGTTTTAGCAATTATATAAAACATAAATGCACGCATTTAATCCTGTAAAGCTTGATATTAAATAATAGTGCGATAAATGTAATTGTATAAAATGGAATAGTTTATCGAACCTTTATACAAAATATATATATACAAAAAACAAAAAAAAAATACAAGTTTGCACATGTGTTTGTTGCTGAGCATTTGATGGGTCATATCTCTTATGATATATATATATATTGCTCACTGTTCATTTTAGTTAACAAATGAAACCTTATCGTAAGGTGTTACCAGTTATTCTTTGATTACTTGATACAAATATGAAGGGGGAGACTTATAGAATTATACTTTACGGTCTTTTACTTGATAAAAAGTATATACTAACAATCAGATGACAGAAGGCATGTAGAAGATTGTGTGCAACAGGTTTTTTCAGCCAAGTTTTTATCATGTTAATAATTTAGTGACCAAAGAAACAGTAGGCTTTAAAGGGTCAATGGGAGATCTTAATCAAATCATATGTAAATATTGTAAAGTATCAGGAGTTCTCTGGAGAACACGCAACTTTAAGTGAAGTCTTCGGTCAAGATCACGGCGCTGTCTGCGAGTTTTTGATAAAACTGTCAACAGTCAGTTTCTTCATATATAGGTCTTCTTCGGACAGGTCAGAGCCGTGTCTGGCTTTTCATGTTCTTTGGACAGACAGCAGAAGAAAATAAGGAAAAAAAAAGTCTAAAAAAGAAAAAAGGGTCTCCACATCTGTCTCACACACAAGAGCAGGAGAGATGGAAAGGCAGAGAAATGCTCGGGGCTACCGGGTACGAGAGCCTCTGTAATGGTGTCTCGTATGAGAAAACATCTGTGAATTTCCTCAGTGATCTACAACAAAGTCCAACTCAGAGTAGTCACTCAGCGGGCCTTTGAAGTTTCTCCCTGACAGAAAGCTGCCATTGTGTTCTGCCCTCGACGCGGTGTAGCCTGACTCTGCTCTTGCTAATTTCCAACATTTTCCCCTGAAACCTGATACTGTTGCCTGTGCTCGGGCTGCGCGTTTAAAAGGAGCGGTGCGCTGACGGGCCTCGGGTCAGGAGATGAGGGAGAGGTCGCCCCTTAACCAGCCGCTCGCCGCTGTGTGTGGCATCGCAACTCTGACCCGCTCGGTTCCCGCGGTAATTGTTGGGGTCACGTCTGGCTTCCTCAAGTGGGATCAGAGGTTTCGGATTATGCGGAGGGGCTGAACATATAGTTCATGGATATTTACTAATTTTAGATTCAGTCTGACGGGGTTTGAAGTTCTGTGCAGATGTTTGTCCTTGGGACAAATGTGTCTCTTTTTGTTTGCTGAATTAATCAAACACTTCAGTTTATTCAGTGCAGAGAGCGAGATGATTAACATTCAGATTTCACTATACACTCATACCAACAAACAAATTCGAAGGCAAATTAATATTAAACAATGGTAGGCCAAATGGAATTAAAGATCATGTTTAAACCATTGAAGGATGTAAAATAGAGCTGCAAAATCCACAAATCCCAAAGGACAAAGTATTGATCAAGATACTTAAAGGTAGGGTAGGTAATTTCAGAGTTAGCTTTGAAAGCATGAGATCCCACCCTCCCTTCAGAGCGTCTCCAAAGCCACACCTTTAAAACACATGAACGATCACAGCAGAGTCTGTAAAGTGTCACGAGAGGCGGCGTTAAACTACCTCATGTCTCAAAGCACTTAACATTACAATAATAATAAACATAAACAACTTAAAGAGCTCTAGTTGTACCACCTGACTGCTGCAGATTCATTTCAGCGTTGATAGTGTTTACACAGAACCGCATAAATCTGAGTCTGAGGACGTGAATAACTCCAGGTAGAACATCAAGGGTTGCCGTCTCGTAATTACGGTTACGGTTACTGGTTGTTTTGGTTCAGGAGGAACTGTAAAAGACGGCTGTGGTTTCGTTTGTGGCTCTCGGTGACTGACGTCTGTCTAACTCTGCATAGCACGAGACGCTCTGATGACGTGTGATGTCTGCGAGAGCAGGTGTGTGGAGGTGTGGAAATACATACGCTGAGACAGGGAGGACATCGTATCGTATTGGACGAACATTTTTGGGTCATGTGACTTCCACAGAAGATATATGTACATGTTTTAATGTTTAGACCACTTCTATTATTGATTGCTATCAGGATGTGAAGAGAGTTTCAACCAGAATAACAAAAAGTGTTTATGAAAAAAATTGCCTAACCTTTAATTGAGTTCCTAGCTGTGCTTAAGAATCAACTTTATCTCAATGTTTCTCCTGAAAGCATATATGAAAATGCATATAGACTCAAATGTGTCAATAATACATACAATAGTAGAGCTATAAAGTAAATGTAGAAGGCAGCTCAGATCATCTGGTCTTGGAAGAATTTGATATTTTACAAATATTTGAATTGGTGAATCAGGAGACTTAAAGGGTTAGTTCACCCAAAAAATTGTATTCTGTCAATGCTAAGGTTGAGCCACTGTAGTCACTTGGAGTATTTTAACGATTTTAACTTTTCTGGGCTGGCAGATGAAATTACCTAGCAGCCTATGAACGAGTGAGACAGCTCTCAGATTTCATCAAAAATATCTTAATTTGTGTTCCGAAGATGAACGAAAGTCTTACGGGGTTGGAACAACATGAGGGAGAGTAATTACTGACAGAATTTCCATTTTTTGGGCAATATACTTCATTTGATTTTCATTTCATCTGTTTGAGTCACGATTGAAATACTAAAGAGATCGAGTTTAGTTTAGCATTTTTGTGCATTTAGGCCGTGTGTCCACCAAAGCGATTTTAGCCAGCTGAACACGGCTAGCTGGAGGCGTTTCAACCACACATTTCAGTGTTTTTTCAGTTGAGACTTTTGGTTGCTATTATAAGGAAAATCTGCAGAAGTGTATCTGAATTCACAGATAGCTTATTTCTGAATATAAAATGTTGACAGAATGTAAAGTGCTTGCTCTGGCCTTTGTTTTAAGTGACTTTGTTCCATTGTTGTTGCCATCTGTTGATGCTGTACAAGCAGGATGCGGTGGTTGGTCGCTTTGGTATTTGTCCCGCCCCTCCTCCACTGTGATTGGACGGCTGGGTAAAAAGTATAAGTCTGTTGCATTGCTGCCTTTTTTTAAATACGCAGCGTTCCCATTGAAAGAATCAAAAAACTATGTTGGCCTCAGAAAAAAAAAATGCTTAGGTTAGCATTTTAGTGGTTATATTGAAGTTACTATTAGTTATCCAACCCAGGGTAGGTTATTGCAGTTAAGTATAAGTTAGTATAGGTTAGTATAAGTTAGCTAAAATGAAACCTCACAACATGAAAAAAATGTTTTGTTACTCAAAACAAAAATAACAATAACTGAAATAAAATATGATTTTAACAAAACTTAAAGTTTTATTTCATTTAGTTGCCAAGGAAACATTTCTTAATTGCTTTTAGTTTAACTTTATGCACTTACATAACTAAAACTAATCAAAATGACTTAACCTTTAAGTAAAATTAAAATGAAAAGCAATTCAAAATATGAATAAAAACTACAATATTATCTCTAAATAATATCAATAATAACATCTATGATACTAAAATAATACCGATCCAACCCCTTTTGCTTTACAGTACCGCTCAAAAGTTTGGAAACATTAAGGTTTATTAATGTTTTTGAAAGAAGTCTCTTAATCTCACCAAGGCTGAATTTATTTGATTAAAAATACAGTAAAAACAGTAATACTATGAAATATTATTACAATTTAAATGAATTGGTTTCTGTTGTACTATATTTTAAAATGTAATTTATTCGAAATCCATTACTCCAGTCTTCAGTGTCACATGATCCTTCAGAAATCAAACTTCCTTAAAGATCTTTTTATTTATTTATATGATGCCAGAATTTATATTCTGATAAACAGGAAAAGCTTAGCATAGAGAATCTAAGGATTCAAGCTGAAATGGGTCAATTGCTTTCCACAGGTACATGGGTAGCTACTATAAGAGTTGAGGCACAAGAATCAGTCTACGCGGAGTCTCTTTCCATCGCTGATTTGTTGTTTTTCCTGCTGAATGTACACAGGTCCTGGCCAGCTCTCTCAGCGCTCGCCCTCCTTGCGTTTGCTCAGTGGCAGCTGCGAGCACCATCTGGGAGGGCTTCAGCAAGGCCAAACAAAACAGGTTACACCTTCGGCCATGCCAAGTGCTGTAGCCTATTCCTGGTCTGCAGAAACAACAGGGGCTAATCGCAATTTCATGCTCTGATTTTCCCCAGACCTCAATCCAAGCCCCGCAGGAAAAGAAACTTTAGCTCATTTTCAGGAGATATGGGCTGCACGCGCTTCCATATGGCCGTGCGCGGGACAGTGTTCAGCTCATACCCCATGATTACAGAATTCAGCATTTTCACGTTTCTCCAACACTTTTCACTTGTCTCTATACTTAATGTTTGCACTGTCAGTGTCTAAAAGTAGATTTGCATACATTACAGGAGAAATCTGTCTTGTCACGTCAAATTACATATTGCGTTTAATAGCATTCTCTGGTAGAAAACTCTTTTTTTATATATATAAAATGGACAACAATGCTTATTTTCCAGCTAGCATTTTATTTATCCTACATACACACAAATAAATTATATTTTAACCATTTTCTACATAATTGCACACATTACAGCTTGTTTATTAAAGAATAAAAATATATTTTCATAGTATTTTTTTTTTTACATTAAGTCTCCTTGTTAAACAAGTAACTCTGCTGGTCTGTTTGTTGGTCTGACTGCCAATTAGTGTAAAATCTGATATAAATAATTTTCACATACACTACACCTTTAATTGATCAAATGTGACAGTAAAGACATTCATAAAAAAATTATATTTCAAATAAATATTCATTAAAAACTGTACCACTGTTTTCACAAAAATATGAAGCAGCACACCTTTTCAACCTTTATAATAATCAGAAATGTTTCTTGATCATCAAATCATCATATTAGAATGATTTCGGAAGGATCATGTGACACTGAAGACTGGAGTAATGATGCTGAAAATACAGCTTTGATCACAGGAATAAATTACATTTTAAAATATATTCACATAGAAAACAGCTATTTTATATTGCAATAATATTTCACAATATTTTTGATCAAATAGATGCAGCCTTGTAGAGCATAAAAGACTTCAAAAACATATTTTTTTTATTACTTACCCCAAACTTTGGAACAGTAACGTAACAAATATTTAAATGGTTTATCTTTAATGTTTGCCTGTTTAGATTATCATAGTTTTAACTATAAAACAGTTTTTTTTTCTATGCATTTTCAATGCAGCAAAAATAAGTAATGAAGCCACAGTGAAAAGCTCTCAAACAGTTTTAGAAAAAAGTTGGAAATCTGATTAACAAAATCAAGTCGTCCCGGGACATAAAAGAGCCTGTAGTTGAGGAACCGGAAATCGATTGTCAAAGTATAGACTGGTTTGGTAAACCTTAAATCTTTCAGACACAGTTGAGCTAATAGCTCAGTTACTACAGAGAGACAGATGACGAACACTGGCAAGATCTGGGCACATTCAAGTCCAAATGCAGCGGGGTAAAATCTCCCACTTTTATCCCTTCGGTATTCACTAGTGCTCATGCAAATGTGGGTAATTCAGCGGGGCATAGAAAGCCCTCAACAAATTGCAGGTGTTAGGAAGCCGAAACAAAGGCCACTACAAGCCCTAATGGCATCCACCATCATTAGCAAGTCTTTGATGTGCGTACTCCACTCACTCTTTTATCTCCTTCTCCCCCTCTCAGCCCTTCTCTTTCTACATCTTACGCTATAGCTCGCTCTCTCCTTCTGTCTTTCTCCTCGTAACCCTCTCTCTTTCCGCGGTTCTTCATTAAATCAGTCTTTAGGGAGGGCGCCCACCCCTGTACCCGACATCTGTTTGGCTCTTATGCCTGTCTGTCTGTCACACATCAGTCAGCGTAAAAGTGTCGCGGTGCTAATCTGAAAATATCCTAAAGTACCTGTTTATTCGGAGAGGCGGCAAGCAAAGACGGCAAAATAAAGTGTTTACTTTCATTCCCGGCTTTATTATCCCAGGCCGTGATTAGGAGGTGCAGCTCGCGGGAAGCGTTTACTAGCAAATGAACATATATGGGAGTGCGGGAGTGTGTGTTCTTGTGTATCAATGGCAGGTTACCTGCTTTACATCCCAGCAGGTTTGAAAGAGAGGCTTTGGAAACACTGCTATTCAAAACTCTTCCTTTGAACTCTAGAGGATATAGAGACAGGACAATGCTAGTCTATTTGTGCTCCCCCTTTGAAGTCCACCCTGTCTATTAGTATGAGAGAGTGTGCTGTCTGACAATAAATACTCCTCTATCTAAAGATTACGGCTGCAGAATATCTGAAAGGTGCCACATTGCTCTGCATACTTGGGAAAGAAAACACACGGTCTAGAACAAACAGTTAAAACCGAGGGGGGAAACTCTTCGGCGGAGCGCGGACCACATTAAAAGAGATCGTCAGGCGCTCCAGATGCGGAGGGCGCTTTAATGAGCGCAAAGAATAGGCAGTCCTGGTTTTATGGAGAGTTATTGAGATATTAAAGAGCACAGGTGCAGGGCCAACATTGAGCTTCTGACACAAGATCAGCTTTGCTTGTCAATAAAAGCATTGTGCTGGACAATCAGAGTTCCACATGCCATATGCGGTTTCTTCGGTTTGATATCGTCTCGGTTCAAGAATGTCGGTATGAAGAACAGTCCCCGCCGTGAAGGCAAACTTCAGAGGGTTCTCGCAAGCACAAAAACTAGAGAGCTTGTTCAAAATTGATTTCCATGGCAAAACAGGGCCAAAATAATCTAGGGAACAAGATCTCTCTTAATGGATTCGATGTTCTTTAAAGAGGCACTCGCGGGTGTTAGAGTGACCTATTTCAGCCGGCGCTTTTCAGAGGAACTAAATATTCTCCGACGGGGAATAATGCTCGCAGAATATTCTCATTACCGCAAGAAAACTGGACACGGCCAGCTATGATTAGAACTAGAGCTAGTCAGTATGCACACACTGACAAACACACATTCACAGAACTTCGTGATGATTATGTATGTATATCGTCTCTGTCTGCTGGCTTGAGCATTACTGTCATTCGAAATTAGGCCTCGAGTAATTTTGGTAATCGGTTCATTTTAATTCAGTGTTTTAGAAGGAAGTTGCATGGAAGTTGAGTATTAAATCGACACTTTCGGTTAAACATTAAAATGAATTCTAAAACCAAAATCTGTGAGACATGGAGGCCATTTATGAACAAGCATGTTCTTTATTCACTGTAATACATGGGAAAGCACTCGTGTCCACGACGCCTTCACAGAAGTGTGCATAATGTGCCTGCTTGAAAATCACTCACAGTAATATTTGTCTTTAAAATGTTTTCCAAATATGTCACAAACTTGGTATACATTTAAAGATCAACATTTCTGAAAGCCTACCCAAAACTTCTGAAAGCCTCTTGAGCCTATACACTGTCAGAAAAAAAGTCACTGGGACGGTTCCCTTTAAAAAGCTAAAGAGTGACCTTGAAGGTACATATTGTTACCAGAACCGTATATACAGTATTATTATCTAAATGGCAAATATTAGAACATTTTTGAAGGGTACCGTCCCAGTGACAGTGACAGAGTTCACCCATCTAACCTCAAAATCACAGTAAAGACTTACTAGTTCAGTGGGAAACTGCTTTATGATGCATGTAAAAGGAAAGAGATAAGAAGAGGTAGCCCCGTTTCGGATGGACACTATATACTTATTGTTGCAATTACAATAACTGGGTAATAACTAGGTACTAGTCCTGAACCTACCCCTAAACCTAACCTTAACCCATGAGGTTACCTTATATTACTCAGTAGTTTCTTGGTAAGTACACTGTAATTACACTGAAAGTGCACTGTAAAATAAAGTGCAACCAAACACAGAGGAGTTTTTCTCACCTCTGTCAGAATGAAAACGGATGTCAGCTAGATACAAATGAGGACACTAATTGTAAAAATGAACAGAGGAAACTGGACAACACTAAACAAAGATCATAAAAATTTAGATAACTGAAAAACCAATTTCTACACACTCTTCTACAACGAAAACAACAAAGTACGCACCACTTTGAATATGCACGGACCATGAAATAAATTGCAAATTTAGATCAGCTGTTCTCAAATTCATCTCTTCAGGACGAGCATATTTCCCAGCATCTGAGAGCAATGTTTCATTACCATTATTTGACTCTAATTATTAATATGGGATATGTGTAAACCTGTGTAAAATACAAGAACAAATATAAACATCCACTTTTTTTATAGTGACAGAAATTTACTGAACAAATGCCAAATTGGCTTCTTACCAAAACGTCACACATCAGATGATGCATCCACTCAGAGGATTGTAATTGATTAACAAATCAACCGAAATATAGGCGAAATTTTCCTCTGCTTCATCGATTTCAAAGAAAAAAGCCTTCATATAGTGTTTGGCATGAGAGTCTCCAAATCAAAATACCTGACAGCAGTTCTGAAGGAAAAACCTCATCAAATCAATATAACTACTGTTACAATTGGCTACAAACACACAGATCTCCTCACTATATGCATCAATGAACTGATGAGAACCCGATCCAGAACAGACTCAACAAACATAACGTGCCATAAACGGACAAAAAAGATTGTGCCATTTCTGAACTGAAATATCAAACCACCAGACTCATTTTGATATGAAATCTACCTGCAACACACAAGTGTGGCTATAAGATATGTGAATTCTTGCTGTTTGAATATGTGTGCAATATTTATTAATTAAATTTCATTCTTTGAAAATATTGGAAATGTAACCTTGCCAATTCCAGTAAGGCAAGCATGCTAATAAGGCTGTTTTTGACCTGAAAGCAGTTGAAAGAGAGAGCCAGAAAGATATAGAGAGAGTTTGAGAGAATAAGATCTGTCTACATCTTCACTAAAGATCAGATTTTCTTCTGGGCCCTGAGGGGTCAACAACTTCAGATGAACCAAATGATATGCAAATTTCATTAAACAGCGCCACAAATTGGCTTGTGTGCGCTGTGCGGCCCTTCTCATCTGAGAGAGAGATTTGTCCAGAATTTCATCTAGAATCTCATTTACACCAACATCACGGCAGGTCCGCGAATGTTGTGTAAAAAAAAAAAAAAAAAAAAAGATTTAGAGAAAAAGTAAAAAAAAAAACATGTTTAAAGAACAAAGTGGAAAACAATTTGAAATGCAAGGCATTCATAACAGTCTTATCTTGCTCTCTTCATGTCTTTTTGTCTCTGTTTCTGTGAGAGGGGGGGATCAAAAGCAAAAAATCACTTTTCATGTGCTAATGTTATCTGCCTCCTTGAGGAGAATTCAAATTAATGATTGTATCATTATTGGTTTGATAAACTGTGTTTAATGAAAGAACTATATCAAGGATGTGAATCAAAAATAAGAAAGACATTGTAGAGTATTCCTCTAACTTTCCATAACCATGAGAGGCTTTGAAATGCAGATATTGCCTGACGCCATGAGATAAGGTCAAATCTATCTCTGAGTGTGCAGGGCTGCCCTAAACATCACACAATATTCAAAAGGGCAGTTCAATATTTGGTTCAAAGGGCCTTAAAAATGTAGGTTTAGACAATAAGGACCACTAAAAAAAACCCAAAAAACCCCACACATTTAAAATAATAAATGCATTCTCTGATCTTTGATTGTTTATAATTCAAAAGATAATAAAACATTTTTGGTGAATTATTTTTCTCCAAAAATAATTCATTTGTACTCATGTATTATATAAATATTCATGTATTATTTAATAATAGTGTCAGGTATGGTGATGAAAGTAGCGAGGACTCAATGTGCAGAGTCAATGGGCTATTAATGATAATAAAATAAAACAAACCAGACTTGAACAACTAGACTTGGCTTGGCTTAACTTGACTTGTCAGAACCACACAGCAGGGAAACACACGGTGTACATATGCCGACGAACCAACACAGGACTGAAAACACAAGGAGAATAAATAGGGAGAGCAAACAAAGCAGGTAACGAGGGAGGACAGGTGGGGCAAATAATCAATAATCAGATAACAAGAAGGGCGGGGCAAGACAAATGATCAATAATCAGGTAACAAGAAGGGCGGGGCAAGACAAACTTACAGGAGAGCACATGGCAAACACATGGCAAGCCATGTGCTCACACCAAACATGACTAGAACACAAGCACATGGCCAGTAAAACAAATCACAAGCCATGTGCTCACACAAAACGGGACATGAACACTCAGCTAATGAGAAAACTCATAAGCCACGTGTTCACACAAAACATGACAACATGAAAGCACACAGCTAGTGTAAAACACAAGCTGTGTGCTACACAGTAAGAGACAAAACATGTCATGAAAGCACGTGGCCGATGTAAACACGACAGAAGAGCGTACGGTGTGAGCGAACTCGAACCCGCATGCTCACACGACAAGACAGTGCACGAGAATGAGCGAAAGCTCGAATGCTCGAAGCCGCATGCCCACACAAAGACATGACAAAACAGGAGCTCTGTCACAAAACCAAGAAATAAACTAGACAGATGACAGTATGACAAATACTGTGGCCTCACAAATAATTTCGACACCGAAATCACACTTAAAAATGTCTGAATGACTTTGCAATAGATATAAAATAACAAAGAAAGTGTCAACAACTGCTTTTCTCTTCACTAACTTCACTTTTTTTCATAATTTTTGCTCAATGCATTTTAATCAACTGGGGTTTTGGTGATTTACATTAGTGGATGTATGAAGTCAGTTCTTCTGAAGTTCACACATACCCCTTTACCACCAGAAGGGTTCACGTTCTGGAGCCATAGCCTGTTCTCGGCCAGGCTGGAGTCTGTTGTGAACCGGTTTCGTTTTTTCCACAGACTTGAGGAACGATCACTGACATAATGCTGGTCTGTGTTGTTTACCTGGCTTTTGTAACATGTATAGTCTGTTTTGGTTTTGTTTTCGTTATTTCCCTGATTCTTCCAGCCCAGCTCAAAGTGTCCTAAAATTACATTATATAACATTAAAGAGGTGTGTGAACTCACAAGTACGATGTCAGACACTGTATTTTGCTCTGGCCCCCTCCCTGTTCACCGGAGTGATGAGATACTTAGCAGCCTGTCCCCAATTAATGGCTGGCTGTCAAAGTGGTGTCCGCAGAATAATATAGGTTTCACGGACAATTGGAAAAGTTTTTGGGGCAGACCTGACCTGTTAAAAAGAGATGGTATTCATCTCTCCTGGGGTCTTAAGAGTTGAACCTTGAATAACTGGGGCCCAAGTCAGGAAACAGACAGACTGGCTAAACAGCCCGTCTGCTAGCTGTCTCACTTCACAGAAATCAGTTAAATCCAAACACAGAGACTCTTTTACCTAGATTTCATCATATAGAGACTGTGTCTGTTTCCCGAATTAGTAAATACAAAAAACTCTAAAACCGATTTAAAGGTAAATTTTTTATTGATGTTCAACAAATAAAAAAAACAGATATAATACAGATGAACAAATGATGACCCGTTATCAGTTTGTAGCAGTAAACGAAAGGGTGCCATATCGACCACAAGTTCAATATGGAGTACCTTAAGGCTCAGTACTAGGACCGTTGCTTTTCACTCTGTACCTGCTACCCTTGAGAGACATCATTAGGAAGCATGGCGTTAGCTTTTACTGTTATGCTGATGATACTCAGCTCTATATATCCTCGCGCACCAACAAAACTTACCAATTCTCAAAATTAACAGAATGCATTCGAATTTCTGAAATTCTCAATTCTGAAAAAACAGAGATTCTGATTATTGGACCAAAAAAACCCACACGTAATAACCTAGAATACTGTCTAACACTTGATAGCTCTCTCTGAAGTCTTCTTCGTCGGTTAGGAACCTGGGTGTGCTCTTTGATACCAATCTTTCATTTGAAAGCCACATTTCTAGCATTTGTAAAACCGCATTCTTAAAAATATATCTAAATTACGTCATATGCTCTCAATGACAAATGCAGAACAGTTAGTTCATGTGTTCATGACCTCAACTAGATTGAGCTAGATTATTGTAATGCTCTACTGGGTGGTTGCCCTGCATGCTTAATAAACAAACTCCAGCTGGTCCATAACACCTGATGTACTCTTTGCTAATATTAGTCTCTCTGTTTATCCTGAGGTTTACTGTAGTCAGCCGGACCCGGGCCATATGAAGATCAGATGAAATACCTGCGCCTAGACACGACCAAAACGCAGCCCTGTAGTGTCAGCAGAGACTGTGTCAACTAGACATAAGTTCTTTTTTTTTTTCACAACAAACAGTTTTTTCCTCTGTATCGAAATGTTATCAAAATGATTAACCGTTGACCATCACCATTTTCACAGATTCACGTTTTTCAAAAACTTGTAACCTACTTCAAAGTTTGCGTTCTCTGGCCACCAAAACGCTGTTGTCGTGTAGATGAACCAGTACGTATTAAAAGTTTCTGTTTTCAGTTGAAAATGGTGTCATTTAAGCGGCCCACATAAGTCAATAACTAATGATTTTTTCAACCGAAATGAATCAATCAAAAACTTATTTAAGCTGGACAATGACTTTCTTCTAGAACTGATGTACAGCCAAAACAATCTTTATTGCATTTATTTCCTATTATCACTGTGAAGCTGCTTTGAAACAATCTGTATTGTAAAAAGAGCTATTTAAATGAAGGTGACTTGACTTGACTAAAAATGTCACTTGCTTTGATAAATCAATGGAATTCATCTATTTTTTAAAGTGTCTTTAGTGTCCAAGTACTTTTGAGGGCCACTGTATGTATATGGGTAGAAAGTCAATAGAAAGTCAGTCAAAAAATAACTGCTGTTGTGTCCTGAGTGACTATTATGACACCACAGGATGCCAACGTCTCCAAAATCAGTGAGCTCTGTCATTAAATTCTTCATTCATTCATGCCATGTGACATCTGCACTGTTTGTCATGTGTATTAGAGCAAAACGTGTCTGATCTGACAGTCTGCCACAGCAAACAAGACTACAATCACAAAAAGAGATGGACAAAAGAGCACAGAAATAAAGAGACAAAGCAGTCTGTGAGTGATTTGTTGTTTCTCTGAAGAGCAGTTTTGCTATATTTTTTAGTAGTACTCATTCACTGACACTAGTCCTGTGCCAAGGTCTGTTACAGTTGTCAAAAATACCACCTTTCTTCTGTGGCCAGGTAAGTGTCCTGTATAATTCATCTTTGTAAAAAAGGTCTAAAGGTTGTTCAGGTCTAAAGTCAGACTGGATGAGCCATGTCTGAAGCCAAATTAATTACGCAATAAATTATGTGAAGTTGTGCTATATTGTGATCATATTCAAGGCTAAAAGGCTCTGAAATCAATCGTAGTATCAACTAACTATTTTCTCAATATAAAACATTTATATTTAACTTAAACGTACTGAGCAAATGTATGATGTTTCAGACATTCATGATGATTCTTTTCAGTACAAAAACCTAATACTGGTACAAGAATATTATTAAATAAATAAATATGACTAATTTTAATAAACACTGGTGGCTGTTATCCTATTTCTGTTGCTCTTTTAAAAAAAAACAATGAGCTACTTGATGCCGAGCATGATTGAACCACGCTTCACGCTCATCAACACCCTTTAAAGACCCCATAAAAGTCCGTCCGAAAACATTTTAATTTACTGGGATGGCATATTTTCTACTGAACAGGATGTTCATACAAATCAAAGGTCTTGTCCTAAAATAAGGTTATTATTATTAATTTAATTGGGTTGGGACACAAATATGGGTAGAAAAAGTGGAAAAAGAAGTGTGCATAATTGTAATGAATGTACTTCAAATCTTAAAAGAATAATAATAAAAAAACTGTACTTGCAGATAATATTAATTAAATAAAATGCCACTTAAGTGCACTTAAAGAGAGTACAAAGTGTTGCAGTGTATAGAATGTATACTTTTTTCACAAGGGTGTAGATGGCCTCAAAGCTAACAGCGATGCTTTCATGTCATCTTTAATCATGGTAAAATCATTGTAAAGAACAACCTGCAATGACTTATTGTCATTGCTTTTAAAGGAATAGTTCATTCTGTCATCATTTACTCACCCTCATGTCATTCCAAAACCTGTATGAAATTCTATATTTTGAGTAATGCAACCAAACAGGTGACCATTGACTTCCATTGTATAGACAAATAATAATAATATTTTTTGGTGAACTATCCCTTTAAATACTTAGAATCATGACGTAACAAGTATCTAAGCCAATAAGTTGGTAGTGTGTGTGTTTAATGGTGTACAGATGCAGTGGTCTGCAGTCTGTGGAGCTCTTACCAGCTGTCAGCGTGAGTCTAAGAGGTGGGCGGAGCACAGCTCATCTGGATGAGATAGTGGGAGGGGCAGTAGAGTTTGGGGAGGGGCCAGATAAAACATCCTCCTCAGGAACTGACTCTATTGTTGACAGTAGTTGATAATATTCATCCTCTCCATCCAGGAGCTTGATTTGCCTGAGAAATGAGAGAGAAACGTGATAAGAGTCACAGACACATGAAGTCAAACAGCGTACGCTGTAAAAAATATTCATTATGTAATATCTAAATTAACTGGATCTATCAAGTCAAAATTATTCATTAATATAACTGAAATAACTTAACTGTAAGGTTACAAGAACAAAAGTCATTTTTAAGAGTGAGATAAGGTAGTTTCTGGAGCTAAGTTATGGCTCCACCATTGACATTTTTTAAATCATTGTCAAGTTTTTACAGTAAAATGTATTAATTATATACTGGTGGAAATGTACAAATGTACTGGTGGACAATTTTCAGCCCTGCCTTGTATTACATAAGAAAGAGGGTATATTTTAGGTGCTATACTGTACTGGTTGTTATTTCCTTTAAACACACATCCGAAATTGCACTTAGGCTGTGCTTTTATGGGGTTGATAAGAAAATTGTGTTTTTGTTTTATGAAGCTGTTTTAGAATATATTGTTAGGCGTGGTATAACTGAATGGTCTGGGAATCATACTGTGAAGTTGATACACTGATACAGAGCTCCACATTGTAAATTAAATGAGTTTAAGAATTGATTTATTGGTGTATCAGTACATATTTGAATAGTTATTCAACTTGACTGAATGCTTTTTTTATTTTTATTAATATATTTTTTATTGTGTCCTCAGTAGTTCAATGAAATGATTCTATGGTGAGGAAAATTAAGTGCAACACTTGAGCATAATCTCTCAACCAATATGAGATCATAAAAACTGTATGCTTAATAATTATAGAAGAATTAACAAAATACTGTTAAAATTAGTTTCTTTTTCATGTCAGTCAGTCAGTTGCATTTGTTTCTGAAACACCTAAAAATTACAGGCGCTAAAATGAATAAAACATATTGCTATTTATTATTCCATTAGCTACTCTTTAACTGTGGAAAAAATACTAAAGTAACAAACTAAGAACAAGAAAGGTTTTTCGCAGGGGTTAAAAATATGAAATAAATAAAAGAAAACGCGAGAAACGGTTAATCCTTTAATAAAGAGCGCTGATATACAGCCTGCTCGAGGTATTAGAGGAACCAGGCTTAACTTCACAGACTGTGAGGTCACATATCTCACAATTAATACATGCATTCTTATACCACGTCTTCTCTCCTCCCAAAAATAATACACATAAAAAGGCTTCTTAAATAGCTCGCATTTTCAGCTGCAAATTTGCATGAGAAGCAAACAGAGCTGTGGTCTTCTCGGCTCCCCTCCTGAGCTGGTGGGGTGTTTAGATACGAAGAAGGAAAGCTGTTATTTACCCCAGTTTTCTGGGTTTCCTCTTGCTCCCCTGATAATCCAGACTTCTCTGCAGAGAGGACACAGAACCAGCGCACGCAAACACACGCAGACAAACACACACACACACACGCGCTCGGAGTTAGAAAAGCTTCAGAAAAGACAAGCGCGAAAGCAAGGAACATGCGCGAGAGAATCATTAATTTTTAATTCAAAGTGATTTTGTGTTGAATGTGTGCAGATGCTGATAATATCAGAAGTCACAGCATAATTTTTCTTGATCAAAGCGCGTGGGGCTGAGGCTGATGAGGCAGGCATCTTGCTCGGCTTTGATAAACCACATCAATTATTCACCGTGAAGGGAGACATCCTCACATGAAAGCAACAGATAAAGCGCCAAAGCACATGGTGGAGACAACAGAACGGCAGAGCGGCGTGGGGGTGGGGGCTCGGGGGTCTGGCACAGGTAGCTTTAATTGTATTATCATCTGGAAACAAAGTTAGACAAAGGCTTCCATGAAAGGCTTTGAACTCACGTTGAGATGGTTGTAATAAAGACTGTCTTCCGGGCTGTTCAGGAGCTTGGGCTGCTGTCCTCTACGCCGAGGGGATCGGTGATGCAGCTTCACCGTTGGACCTGCGGGACACACACACACACACACGGGACGGATCAGTGACACGTCTCCCATTGTGTCGCCCTGAAGGAATTGTATAAGCAGAGCAGCACAAATAAAGCTGACAGCTGCAACATAAATACATCACATGCACACGCTTAACAATAGTACAAGGCGAGATTTTTACATTCTGGAAGAAAATGTGAGTGGTGTGTCCATGCAAAAGTTGTCATTGCAATACTGAGGCTGTTGTTATGGGGTTGCAAAAATGATCTGACTGATAATTAGGCCCTGTTTACAGCTGGTATTAAGATGCGTTTTGGTCGAGGGAGACACATTCCTGTTCACACCTGGTGTTTTAATCCGTCTCTTTTGTCCACTTTCATTCACTTCTGTCCTGATTTCTTCGAGAGGAGGGTCTATGGGCGGGTAAATGTATGTGTTTTTTTCAGATCTTTCGATATAATGGACGAAATAAGCACGTGTAATTTACATATGAACGCACACGGAGAGCATCAGCTTTAGTTTCTGCTCAAGATCAACCGAACTGATCTGAAGCCGAACTGAGCGTGAGTTAGAAATCAGGAATGGTGAGAGAACATTGTGTTTGTTATGATTTTCATCTTCAAACCAAACTTGGTTCTTCAGCCGGCTAGAGCTCTTCTCATTATGTTACTCATTAGATCAGTAGACGGAGAGTAGATGGTCCTTTGTGTCTGTTTGAACACATTCGATCACATGACTACGGTTGAATGTGTTTTCAACTACATCTGGAAGTGCTTGAAAGTGGACAAGCTCCAAAACATTTTAGACCTCATTTACTCCTGTATTTATCGTCGTCCACTTGTGATCCGATCGACCAAAACGCATCTTAATACCAGGAGTAAACAGAGCCTTAATGCCCCGATAAACTTAAAGCGGAATCAAAGAACGAACTGATGTGACGTAATTTCGAACAAAATCAAACTTTGTATTGCTGCTCACGTATTTATTTACCCCTAAATGATGAACGGAAAAGAACTTCGCAGTGAGTATATCGGGGCATTTAGTCCAAGTCAATAGTCATCTCAAATATAAGTCTATAAGATTTTTGGTAACACTTTATTAAGATGACGTAGTTACACATTACTACATGTACCTACTATAGTAATAACAGTAAATTATGCATAATTACAAGTAACTAACCCTAAACCAAACCCGTTAACACTTTATTTTACAGTGTCTTTGTTACGTTACATGTACTTACCATAGTAATAGCAGTAAATTATGCATAATTACATGCAACTAACCCTCAACCAAACCCTAATCCTACCCTAACCCTATAGTAAGACATGTAGTTGATTAATGTTACTCAGTACTTAAATATATATTTACATTATAACACTGACACCTTAAAATAAAGTGTAACCCCAAACCCTAACTGTAACTCTATAGTAAGTACATGTAGTTAATTAAAATTACTAATTACTTATTTAAGTACAATATGACTATGTCACCTTAAAATACTACTAGGAGTGGATAAAATATATATTTATACAGTTTTATATAAACTTGTAAACCGCTTTTCTAATAATTCATGTCATCACATAAAAACTCAAGTAGTTTTAAATATGCAGTGTGTACTTTTCACAATCAAACATGAGTACCAACTATCTGATCCTCCAAAATTCTATCGGATTACAATTATCGTAGATCAAACAGCATGTCAGGAAGAGGAGAAAGAGAGAGAGTCTTGCTTCCTCGTGTTCACTCGTAACCTTTCAAATCTACAAACATGACAAAATGAGCAGAAATCCAGGACACCTTTCTACGCCAGCATGTATATTTAATATCTGGGCCTGTTTCATCTCGACGAGGCAGAGCTTCTCTACTCATCATCTTTCCAGATCCACTGTAAATCGTCTCTAAAACAGAGTTCAGTGATGTACTCGTTCTGCAGAACGCTCCGGAACAGAATGGCGTGATGGCTTTGAACAGACCGAAGAACATCTCTATCCTTCTAACACTTCAAAGCACTGAAGTTCAGTCTTTCTCTCGCTGGGTGTAATTCAGCTTTGCATAGATTTGACTTTCCGCAGCTTCAGAAATGTTTAAAGAGCGGGTGATGTGCTCTACTGCTGTACATTGATGCACTTATAATGACTGCACAGTTCTGGTCCACAAGTTCTCCAAATGGGTCAAGAGCGCTCGGTGTCACATGAAGCTACTGCTTTAAACTTCAAAATCACTTTCTGCAAAAGTTGACTTTTCCCATCAAGGACCTGCAACCTTCCCGTATAACAGAACTGCTCTGCAAGTCATTTCATGATTGTAAATCAAAATTCTGTTTGGACAGAAACTCTATGAGCGGAGATCAAACAGAGAGAGCATAACTGTTTAGAATAAAAATAAGAGGTGAAAAATGTAAAAAACACATTTATGAACAAATTTGTTCTGACAGCAATTCAGTAATTTCATCCAGATGCTAAACACACAGAGGAATATTCCCTACCAGCAATAATATGGAATCAAATACTGGGGAAATTGATTCATAAAAATATATATTAATACTGAAATAATTAATTCATAAATTAAATATATAAGCTATAATTACGGGTAAGCTAAATCAGAAATTTGTTAACTAAAAATTAAATCAAAATTGACCCTGTTTCCTTTATTAACACGTGCCAGGTCTTACAGTGAACAATGCATCGGTTCACATTTGCACACACAGCAGTGCTGTAGCTCAAACAGAAAAACAATGGCACTAGCAATCACACGGTTAACACAAATTAATTTTGTGTTCCATTCATATGGATTTATTTTTAAAATCTCTTTATGAACTTTTTGATTAGACAAAGTGGTAGTTGTGTAGCTGTCAATGGAGGGACAGAAATCTTCATTGGTGATTTTTGGGTTGAACTAACCCTTTAATAAGTTGTGCTACTGAAGCAAAAAGGGTTTCGAATGAAGTTTCATGTAAAAACCTGAAATGTGATAATGTGCAACTGAACTTGCATGTCAAGTGAATTCAGTTAAACCACTGAGAGAGACAGACAGAGAGAGAGAGAGAGAGAGCAATGCCTTTCAGTTGGATCTCTCTCCTAACACAGCCTTTAAGTAGTTTGACCTTGAGCTATTAGTGATATGTAAGTCCCACTACCACACACATGTGGGTTAGTGCCTGATCCTCCCCCTTTGTCTGGGAAATCAGCACCATTTGATCCAGAGCTCTCCCTCAGGGCTGCTGCTCTTCCTCTGATAGGCCAGCATCACACAAGCAGTCAAAAGCCATCTAAACGCTCTTCATCCCGCCTAAGGCCTGTGTACCACACTTCTGGAGCACAGAATCACACCCCAGACAAAGACGGGACAACACTCCATAAAATCAGGATAAAATGTAACCTTTTTTCTTAGAAAAACGTTACACAGAAATGTTTATTGAACTGGCCAGATCTTATATTTAAAAAAAAAATGAAGCATGGGATTTATCTGAACCTTCTAATAATCAGGCAGTCACTTTATTCAAGCATAGAAACAGATGTCTGTGCTAATGTAAATATATTGGTAACATTTAGCTAATTTTGAGATAGAGACTTAGCATGTAAGGAAGAGCCATGTCTTGCACAGTTTGCATCTAGAAGTGGCTCTAACTGCACTGAGAAAGGCCAGTTTCAGGCTATCCATGCAATATCGGGAGACAAATAATTGTGATATATCGATATGTCTGTACCAACAAAAACCTATGGTGCAATCTATTAGCTATTTGATCATCCATCTATTATACCCAGGACAAAAAAAAGTTAAACCCCATGGCACATGACAAAGCAAACAAAAACGTAAGACTTGTGAGCAATTATTTTGTCATACGTTTGTCAAGAAAAGATTAGAAAATATATTGGATGAGAATAATTCAAAAATAGTTTACTTCCTTGAATTTAATTATGTACTGTGTGATTCAGAACATTCGAAACAGAATCTTTCGAACAATACTTAAATACTAAAAGCAAGAGCTGCAGCACAGTCTTCAACAATACTCACTGTAGTCAACTAGTCACTGGTGTACCTCAGGTCTTGGTGCTTGGACCTCTCCTCTTCTCAATAAACATAACATTATTGGGACTAGTCAGGCACACAAGCCTTGAATGAAAATCCATACTCCACCATCACACATGATTCAGATGCTTTTTGGACAACTGTGAAGGACCAGGTACTGTCAATCAATCATTCCACCAAAACATGAGTTTTAAACTTTTTTCACTCATGACCCCCCAAAAACCTTCCTGTACAGCAACAATAGAGTATGGCGGTAGCAATGCCAAGGTCAAGGGTCTGATTCTCTGATGAACTGAATGCAATGCAAGTCACTTTGGATAAAAGAGTCTTCCAACAGGGGTGGATCTAGAAAATAATTTATAGGGTGGCAAGGGAGTGGCATGGGGGCTGTGAGGGGTGGCAACACCAAAGCAGAATACAGCCGCAAGCAGCAATCGTCAGAGTCCCAGCACAATTGAAATGTATCTAGAAAAGTCCATTTTGAATCTTGACTTAAAGTTAAAGTTTGATGAAACAGGCAACAGTAACACACAGGTGTCAAAAGTGGAATCTAAAGAAATCACTCCCTCTTAATGTTAGATTAAAAGAGAAGTAAAAACAAAAAAACTGTACAAAAATGTTTACTTTCGTAGGAAATGTGATCATAATGTTTATGGTGTAGGCCTATGTGTGTGGACTCATATTCAACATTTAAATTGAGAGGAATATCATGTCATGTAGGAAATCAAAGGACAATTTCAAATGAATGTGAAGATATTATTTGCAGCTCAAAACCTTATTTATCTGAAGCATTTATTTTAAAGCCCTTTTCGTTTTTATCATACATTTCTATAATAAGTGTAGCCTAACCTTATGCTTGCAGTTTAAGTGTTTTTTTTTAATATTATTATTATTCATACCACAACAGTAAAACAGTGTCTTTATAGAATTTTTATAATATAATATCTTGAAAAAGACAAATAAAATGGTCTCTTAATTTTAAATGGACAGCCATTTATTTTATGTCTGGCAACTTGGAAAATATGTTTTATTGGTGTATATTAAAGTTAAATAAACATCTATATGCATTTTGCAGATTTCTATGTATACTAATTATATAAAACTGTAGTCAATACACCATAGTTATACAAATCTATCTATCTATCTATCTATCTTGACCTTCAAATTATTTTAAATATTAAGAAAAGACCTTGTCGGGCTGGGCCGAGTATTATATATTTAATGTCACTGGATGGCAAGAAACAATTCACAAGCCATTGCATGTTTCTTATTGTGCATGTTTGTGCTGGGAGGGACATCAATCTCTCAAGATTTGCACAAATATAATCCTTTATTCAGGACTTATTGATTTGTCTTATAGACTGTTGGGTGGAAAAGAGAAAAAAAAAGCAATAAAATAAACCACTAAGGGGTTGAGTTTTATTTTGTACCATTTGCCTTGCATTTCGTAAATGTTTGTATTTGATAGATAAAAAGGCTGAGAATTCTTCTCGGAGAGAGGTTTTAATTTGACAAGACTCAGGCCGCCTGTTAAAAAGCACCTCTAAATCCCTTGAAAATCAGAACGAGCTTCAGAAACTACATAAAAGAGATGCTAAAAGGGTTTTTAGTCGTATAAACGCGGGAGGCGTATTGATTCCCGTCGCTCACGTGCGTGATCACCTGACACGTCTCGGGCCGGGCCGAGCCGTCGGGGTTTGTTTGTACAGATGGAGGAGAAGGGCTGGATTGTAAGGCAAAATCATCAGCAGTGCTCTTTGATGTCTAAATGAAGCATGTGCAGACCAGACCATACACACACACACACACTGCTGAACAGAGATGCTGAGAAACAACACACACACACATACACGCACACACGCACAAACACACAGATAAAAGCACACAGAGACAACACTAAACCACATACCTATATACACACACAAAAACCCCATACACACACTAACACAGGTCTGTCCTCTATAAGTGTGCATGCAGACTGCATTCTTGAACCCTCCCAAACAAAGCTACTGAACAAAACTAAAGTGAGACACTCGGGAGGATTTCCAGGCCAATCTGGAACTATTCTGACATCAGGCTCTCAGTAACGTCTGATGATTGGAATCGAAACAGGCTTGTTAAAATCTAATTCCAAGTGCTTAAATTCACAAAGAACACACACACACACACACACACACACACACAGTAGTGAAAATCATACACGCAATTATATTTTTATTAAAATAAAAAAAAAAACATTAAAAAAACCAAATTAAATTTAGCACAAAAAATATGCATTCTAAGATTTGTTCTTTACAAACCTACACTAGCATTCAAAAGTTTGAGGTAAGATAAAAAAAAAAAAAAAACTCTTATGCTCTCCAAGCCTGCATTTATTTAGACTAAGAAACAGCAATATTGTGAAATAGTATTACAATTTAAAGTAACTGTTTTCTATTTTATATATTATAAAATGTAATTTATTCCTGTGATCAAAGCTGAATTTTCAGCATCATTACTCCAGTCTTCAGTGTCACATGATCCTTCAGAAATCATTCTAATATGATGATTTGATGCTCAAAAAACATTACTGATTATTATCAGTGTTGAAAAACAGTTTTTGCTGCTTAATATTTTGTAGAGACCATTATAGTTTTTTTGGGATAAATAGCTCTCTCTCTCTCTCTCTCTCTCTCTCTCTATATATATATATATATATGCACACACATGTAACACATATCTATCCCTATAGTGTCTGTGGTCACAGGAAATCTGACTTTGATAAGAAGAGTCTTTAACTCAAACAGTCACACCTCAGGAGGATGAAGGGAAATCCACGCAACTCATCACCAAGACTTAAACCATAATACCATGGATGCTAATATGCTAATAGACGGGACAGTATAAGTATCATTTTAAAGTCTCAGTCTGTTACTGTCCCGTGTGAAAGTACATCCTGTTAAACTCTGTTAAAGTTACTCTGTTTCTCACTGACATTAAGAGGATTTCAAAAGTTGGCAGCAGGTTAACTAAACTTTCCCACGATACAGTGCTCTGCCTAATCTCACCTACTGAAAACAGGTGGACAAATGAAGAGCAAGAGGTGTTTAGCGAGAGGTGGAAAGCATCTAATCAAAGTAGCTAACTACTAAGAGAAATAAGGTTTAAATGATAGAATTATCAGATTATGATTTAACAACATCTTAATTTATACTACTGAAATAGAAACTTGAAATATTAATGGATTAATGAATCAGACTTCCTAATGCTTGCGCAAAAAAATGCAACAAAACAGCGATTTAAAGTTTTGTCATGCTATATTGCTAGTGCTATTCGTTTATACTAGAAAAGCTCTTATGAAATCAGCTGTTGACCAGTTGTCCAACAACACTCTAAGAAAAATCTGCAAAAATAGGGCCCAATGTGCTGTGTTAATATGATGCAATTTTCTATATTGATTTTTCACAGGTGTTTTACCTGTATTTTGAATTACACATTGCCTTTTGCTGTGTTTTAGGGTTGAAGAAAATGTCTGTAACCTTAACGGATAATGTCCTGGCAGATTACTACTTCCTATTATGTTTTTCTATGCATTTTCTTTCTTACAATGAACCAACTAGGTAACAAAGGAAGCATTTAAAAAGACATTCAGTTCTCAAATGATTCAGAAGTTGTTGCAATGTGCTAGTCGGGGGTGTAACGGTTCAAATTACTTGTGGTTTGGTTTTTGTCACAGTTTAGGTACGGTTTTGTATGTGCTACCAAAAGAACTACTGTCAACAAATAATCACACTACAAGCAACAGCACACATAAATACAATAAAATAAACAGTGCTCTTCAGGTTATTTAGGTATATCAAACTGTAGTAATAATAGTGTGTAAATATGTAGTAAATAACACTGCGTATAATATTCACTGTATAAATGAAATAAAGATTCATCATTATTAAAGTTTCAAAAGCTATTCAGTCAAGAGCAGTGAGTGATTTTCTTGTCTTTTGTTGTTTGATTAACATTAAAAACACAGACATGAGGAATATTAGTCTGCTGTCACTTTAAGAATAATGCACTGATCCAATACACTGATACACGTGTTCTTTCTCGTCTGTTTACGTTCATTTAAGACATACTATGTTTGCTTTGATACTCCCCAAAATTGGCATGGTGAACATTTTTGTGTGAATTTGTCCATTCAAGTGCAAGACTTAAAAGAGATCTCAATATTTGCAGAAAGCCATGTCTCAGACAGCGTGCAAATATTGAGTTCTCTTTCGCGTCTTCTTGCGACTGAATGTTTAAATTGGAGAGGCTTAAATGAGTTTAAACACAGATAGCAATGTGTGCTGTTCAGGTCCCAGCTGCGCTCGTGTGCTATCAACACCCAGGTGATGACGGCATAAATGACTGCTCATATACGGCACTCGCATTGAACAAAGTAAGACTGACTGGAGAACGATACGGTTTGATTTTTACTGAGAACCGTTACACCCCTAATGCTAGAAGAGTACTATGCTTTAACAGTCAGCACAGTAAAACCTTCTCTGAGATGTTTCTCTTTATACATTTAATACATGTTTATTGATTCAAGTTTATGTGCAAATTCACTTCAACAATGAATTTCAAGACAATCACTTTGGTCGAATCCCCTGCTGTGAGCAATGTTCCCATTAATATGCAGAATCCACAGGTTTATTTGTGAGATTAAAGCTTTTTCTAAAGTCTGTTGCTTATTCATTACGGTGTGCTACTAACTCCTGCGTGTCTGTCAGAACAGATGGCCACTTTAATAAATAGCTGCTATAGAAAAAAAACCCTCAACAAACTGTTGGATCCCACAAACTAGCCACAATATTTCAGACCAAACAGTAGTAAACTTTATGTGGCTCACTGAGTTCAAATGCTCAAATTACAACCAAAGTGTTTTACACCGCTAAGTATTGGAGCATTTCTTATAAAGACTTTAACCGTGTTTGGCAATAAAAGTTAATTTATCTTTTATCGTTTATTTGTTGAATATCTGCTTGTTACCCTATTGACGGGCTGCACTGAATATTTATATATTCCTAATCAAGAGCGGTGGACATGACTAATTATACAGGGCTATCTTAAGACTGAAAAAACATTCAGACAATCCACCAACTAGCTGATTATGAACATTTGTAGTTTTGCCAAGTTAGTAGGAAGGAGGGGGAGTGATGTTGCATGAACGAGCCAGAGAGAGAGAGAGAGAGAGAGAGAGAGAGAGAGAGAGAGAGAGACTGGCTGGCTGGTTTCCAGATAGTTGATGTGACAGAGATGATGACTATAGTGGTGACAATAATGGACCCAAAATATAAATTCCAGATCTGTGTTGGTCTTGCATGACATGACGTGTTCCCTGCGGCCGAAACAGTCAACAGAGCAGCCAATTACACACAGCCAATGACTTCAGCCCTGCACAGGCAGCCTGTGTCTGTCAAGTGATATGATCTACAGGAACGATGTCAGAAGATGTTTAAAGATTTAAAGGGGTGGTTGATTATGATTTCACTTTTCTAAATTTAGTTAGTGTGCAATGTTGCTGTTTGAGTATAAACAACCTCTGCAAAATTACACCGATCAAAGTTCAAAGCAAAGAGTGATATTTTCTTTTACAGAAACCACTTTTTAAGGACTACAACAAATGGCTGGTAGGGACTACAACGAGCTTCTTCACACTAACCCTATAATTTACATAAATCCCACCCCCGGGAACACGATTTATATTATCATGACAGAATATGCAAATCAATGACTAGAAGATAGTTAACTCCACATCAGCTACATAAATTCATCAACAAACCATTCAGAAACGTCCTGTTGCATTCTACATGTTGTCACTTGAGTCTGAGTCTCTCCATCTTTGTCCGACTCCGGTTTAAACATAAAAGTCAGAACAGTTTCTGAAATTTTCAGTGCGTGTGTGAGGTAATCGGAGCTGCTAACACACACACACACACACAAACACACACACACACACACACACACACACACACACACACACACACACACACACACACACACACACACACACACACACACACACACACACAAGCTACTGAAGCTCCGCCCTCTGTGCCGGGAGCAGCAGCTCATTTGCATTTAAAGGGACACACACAAAAACGGCGTGTTTTTGCTCACCCTCAAAAAGTGACATTTTTAAAATGCTATAAAAAATATCTGTGGGGTATTTTGAGCTAAAACTTCACATACACACTCTGGGGACATCAGATACATATTTTACATCTTGTGAAAAGTGCATTATAGGACCCTTTTAACAAATATTGCTTGGTACTCTCATTGTAATGTACACTGGCCCACAAAAGTATTTGGATACTCAAGTCAGTTAAAAATGTCATTGCATAAGATATAAAACATTAAAGCAAGTGAGAACAACTGCTTTTCTCTTCATTAACTTCACTTTTCTTCACTTCATATTTTTTTTTGCTCAGTGTCTTTTAATCAGCGTGTTTTGATGGTTTTTATTGGATGTATGAAGTCAAATCTCTAGTTCACACAGCTGTAGCAGAGGAACCACAGGTGTAATGAACACATTTACCATCAACACAATCCACTACCAGTATGATATCTTTTTAAAACTATACCTGATATTTTGTTATCTCATTCATAAAATTATGGCAAAGTCTGAGATGTATATTTAAAGTTGCTATTCCACAGTAAACTTTAATTATATGATGCTTTGTTAATTAATGAAAACAAACAAAACAAAGATAGCAATCATTTTGCAGCCATCTTCTGTGCGTACATACTGTGTACTTACTATAGTAATTACAATAACTGGGTAATAAGTAGGTACTGAACCTGTACCTAACTTACGATGGGTATTAATTTTGCTTTACTCTCAAAGTGACAGTAGTCATTGACTTGCATGAGGGTAAGTGAATTAACAGCAAATTTTCATTTATGGATGAACTATCCCTTTAAACCATTAGTTACATTATATTACCCAGTACCATATATGTTACATGTATGTTCTGTCTTCTATGCTTTCATGGTGTTTTCATTGTGTTTTTCCTGTGACCTAGTTTTCCCCAGTCTGTTTAATTAGTTATGTCATTCACCTGTACCCTGTTAATTTACTAATTAAGTTCCTTTGTCTGCTCTGTATACTTAAACCCTCATTTCTCTCTTAGTCTCTGTCCATTCTCGTTAATGTGTTTGTGGTTTTCTCCTGCATTTCTCCTGGTTCCTTGTGAGAGTTTCTAATACACCACGTAACAATATACATATATGCAAATAATATATATTTAATGGCCTATGATCCATTAATAATGTTTGCAAGTGCTACCATAAAATCTCATTATTTCGATATGATGGCATGGTTTCGTCTAGATCAGAGTTACTTATGCAACAGTTTCGGAACAAATCAAAGAGAAGATTTTGGCTTCAGCCCAAACCAAGATTAAATTTATTTGGAGACAAACTACCTAAAGGAAATCCTGAACTTCCTGAACTTAATCCACCAAAGTGAGTGAAGGCACACTAACTAGGGTTGACACTATCTGTTAGTGTGCACACAGTAATTTGTTTTGTTACTCATTTGTGCTAATCCTGTAAAACTTTTGATCTTGTACTCGATGATGCATTCAAATGACATGTTCAGAGGTGTGTTTCACAGCCAACACACTGAGTAAAGCCCAGATCAAACTATTCTAACACTCCCACTCCCCAGAACCCTTCAGGCCAATGTGCAGGCCTGCCATCCACACGCAAATAAATTGGAGAAGGCAGCATAAAGTGTTTCTTTCTAGAATTTTCTTCATGCCTTTCAAGGACACTTATGTATGTGGAATAACACATCATTGTCTTTATATGTCCATACTTCATAAGTGCAAGATAGTTCTCTTCTGTTGCTCCCTCTTCTAAAAAGGATCAGACTTCATGGTATATGAAAGCTGAGCTCCTTATGTTAACCCGCTTTATAAAGATTATGCTTTTGGTAAACATACATGTCAGTAGTGAGAAAACAAGAAAGGTAAAGAATTATGCTGAGGGGCTAAAAGAGAGAGAGACCTTAACTTTCGATCTCTACTTTGAAGGAATTTCCCGGTTATTTCCAAACTAATTGTCTATTCTTCACTTGCTGTCGATTAGGACAGAAAACAATTTCAACTAGTTCTTTAAAAGAAACAAACATAAAACAAGTATGAGAAGTATACTTTAGCATACCTTTAAAAAGTACTTATTACGGAAATAATATATAATTTAAAATAATATAATTAAGTGTGATCTGAATGTAATGATTTCAGACACTTAAATGTGCTCTAAGCGATGTCACGCGTTTTTTTAGGCCAAAACATTTTTTGTCACATACAGCAAACATCTCCTCACTATCCGCTAGCTGCCTGTGCCCTGAACACACTGTAAAAAAATCTCTGTAGACAGCCCAGGCTCCACAAACATCAAGAAAAACAAACTGGCCCAGCCTGGACCACGAAACATAACAAACAGTGTTCCAGCCAATAACCGACAAGAATGATTTGAGGGTGGGGGCTGGGGGGTTAGTGCGCGTGCACATGAAGGGGGGTGTGGGGAGTGGAGGAGAAAAGAAGCATGAAGAGGGAAGTTAACTAGAGGAGAGATGTCATAGACAACGACAACAACAACGACTAACGTTAAAAATGTATATTCTTGAGTATTTTGATATGGCCGACACACGACCAAAGATACGACGTTCCGATGATAAAATAACAAAGAAGAGGGAAAAGGAGAAGGAACGCGTGAAGTCCCGAATTTACATCGGAAAAGCGTTCAAAAGGTGAGGAGAACTCCGCCGGCAGAAGGGCTTCCAATCCAAAATGCAGGTGGCTCTGTTTTTGCTGGACAGGTGGGTAAATCCAGTTTGGTTTTTCTAAATGGTTCATGACTGTTTCAGGAAGCACGGAAGGGAGGGGGAGGGGACGGGATGAGGAGGAGGGAGGGTCGAGCTAGCCTCCGTTTTGTTTGACAATACTTTGAACGTCAACAAGAAGTGACTTCACCCAACATCGCTTAGAGCACCTTTAATTGCATGTGATTTGCAATTAAATGCAAATTTTGTATAGTTTACGTTTATATTTAATGCAGTTAGCTAAACCAAAAGTGCTTTTTCGACCCAATTAAAGCTGCAGTCGGCAAGTCTGGCAGACTGAGTCGACTTAGCCAAAATTTTGAATGTTTACAACTCTCATGCCCCTCCCCCACTACCAGCGAGCACCCTCCCATCGAGTATGTGCTCGTCAGTGCGTGTGCACCTGATTTTCTGTGAACGCGTCCGTCTCTTCAGCATCGATCAACACCATGGACTCGGAGGTAGGCTGCCCTGGCTAATCTACCCATAGATAGCAATAACCGAGGAATTGGAAGCTTGTTAGTAGATTTTCTCTCCGCCATCACACGTCGTACAATCCAACACACCTGCGAACTTCAGGCGTGTGCATGCGATATTAACGTGCGCGACTCAGCGCGAGGGGGGAGTGGGATCTGTAGCGTGTGCACGACCTGTGATTGACAGTCAGATCTCACACCCCCCAGCGCTGATTGGACCCGATGATCCGGGAGCGGTGGATTTTTGCAAAACAAATAACACGCTCCAGGTGGAGTCAGAAGCTCGGGTTTTTTTCTAAAACCACTTTATTTATGTTGTTCTGTCGGATTATAGTGTCGATTTCACTGAATATGATCAAAAATGTTGCAGACGGCAGCTTTAAGTAAGACTTAAGTACATAATTTGATGTCATTTCAAAATGACTTCAACTGTCTTTGAAATATGTTTAAAATTTACTTCTGAATGTACTGACAAGCATTTATGGTAAACGAATATATACTTTAATAACATTTCTATTGAAACTTGTATGTCAAGTTCAGTTTTATCCGAAACATATGAGTGTGAATCTGAATCTAGCAATGTTTGATTACGTTAGTTGTTGTATGTATCGGGGCGGTTCGGAAATGAAATGTCCGGTGAGTGGCACTAAAAGGTTAATGTATTATGTTTGAAAATAGCGTACCACGTACTCTAAACCCTACCCTAAATCTGACCGATAGTGTTAACAAAAGCAAACATGAAATAAAAATGCATTTGCTGAAGCAACCATGCCATTTTGTCTTGCTTCTACAAGTCTTTGAGCTCTTTCATCGTGACTCGTGTTTCACATCGCAAGTGCAGTGCTGTACCAGGTGAGCTACCGAGCAACTTTACTATGTAAGAGAAGCCATACATATAAAGCTGGTGATTCAAACATCAAAATGTATTAGTTTACAAATCAGGCACTATAGTAGAAGTGTTATGAGTATTGTATTGTGAAAGGAACTGCACAAAAATAAGTCTTTATTAATTGATAATCTGCTCTTTTATTCATAATTCAAAAAATGCAGATAGATGCACATTTTCCAATGAGCAGGTTGGCTTTTGTACGTTAGTCAACACACCAAAATAAGTGTCCTTTTTAAGTATAACAAAAGATTATTAAAACAATGATTTAAAATGTACTTTGGTTACACTTTATTTTGATGGTCCACTTTAGATATTCTACTAAATATAAATAACTTTGCAACTACAGTACATATCAACTAGCAGTCATTAGAATATTAGTACACTGTAGTAGACTGTCAGTAGACTGTTAGGTTATGGTTCGGGTTAGTATAATAAGTTGGCATGCAGTTGAAAAGTTACTTATAGTCAGTAGAATGTCTGTTGGGGACCATCACTATAAAGTGTTAGCAGATATTAATCAGACTGTATAGTAATACTCCAATGACTGCTAGCTGACATGCAGTTGCAAAGTTACTTATAGTTAGTAGAATGTCTAAAGTGGACCATCAAAATAAAGTTTAACCTGTACCTTAATCTAATACTTTTAATTTGAAATTATTACAAAAACAATCATGAAAGTGTACCTTCTTTAAGTACACTTAAATGGCTTTTTATTTTATCAATATTATGTGACCCTGGACCACAAAACCAGTCACATGGGTAAATTTTTTTGCATTTGAGATTTATAAATCATATGTAAGCTGAATAAATAAGCTTTCAATTGATGTATGGTTTGTTAGGATAGGACCATATTTGGCCGAGATTTTTGTATTGGATTATTTTGTATTTGTAAATCTGGAATCTGAGGGAGCAAAAAAATCAAAACATTGGGAAAATCTCCTTTAAAGTTGTCCATTTATGATTCGCGATTGTGCTGCATTCACTCACAAAAATAAATATTTTATATATTTATGGTAGGAAATTTACAAAATATCTTCATGGAACATGATCTTTACTTAATATCCTAATGATCTTTGGCATAAAAGAAAAATCGATAATTTTGTCCCATACATAATTTTGTCCCATACACCTGTATTGTTGGCTATTGCCACAAATATACCCGTGCGACTTGTGACTGGTTTTGCTTATGTAATCTGCATGGACAGTTCTTCTTTAAAAAGGGAGTTGAAGTACACTACAAAAGTGCATTCAGTACAATCACACTTTTTTTTGCAGCAACAAAAAGTTTAAAATGCAAAACTATGGCACTTAATCATTGCACACACTAGTATGACACTGGTGCGCAATCGTTTAGCAACCTTGTTATCTGCAAAAAAAAAGTAAACCCAGATATTATCGCTATTACCAGGGAAGGACGAGATGCAACGTGATGCAGTATACAACTGAGTACATAGTACAGAATACTCCATCCCATAATGTAGTGCACTCGCCCTGTTTCCAAAGTTCTTTCCGAATGTCTGTTATTTCCGAGCCCTACACTCTTTCTCTCACTGTGGAGGCTTGCAGCAGGGAGAAAGGCATAGGCACGATCACTTCTAAACGAAATGAACCGCAAATGTCATGAATGAGCCAGAAGCTGCCATTTTTAACACCCTCTGGACTTACTATTTATTCTGCCAGAAATTCAGGAATATTTACACAAAACTTCAACTTCAAAATCCAATTTTCGAAATGGTAACTGGATGCTACTTGCTGTAATAACCTATATGTTTGCACATTTCTAACTGTTGCTATTTCTGTTTTGACTCTGAAATTAACGAATAATCTACTACTGATTTCTGGACCAATACATCACATAGACAAAACAATAAAACATTATAGGTATATAATTATAGGTATAGGTATTACATAATAGGTATAAGGTATATTTTTTATAATAAAATTAAATTTGTCAGTCTATCTCTTGAAAAAAAAAAATGGTTTTGATTTGTGATATTTGGCTAATGTAATGCATTTTAGTGTTTAAGGTACTAAAAAATCTGCAGTCCTTTTTTTTATAAACTAAGGGATGAATCAAAATTATTTTTTGTGGCAGTGGAAACAATGCTGTCCATAAACATTAAAGGGTTAGATTTGCTAAAAATGGAAATTCTGTCATCATTCACTAACCTTCATGTTGTTTCAAATCCATTTGACATATGTTCACCTTTGAAACACGAATCAAAATATTTTAATGAAACCTGAGAGACTTCTGTCCCTCCATTGGAAGTCTATTCCACCAAAACAATGAGACTTCAAAAGTTCAAAAAGACACTGAAAAAGTAAAACCATATGAATCGAGCGGTTTAATGAAGTCTTTTGAAGAGACATAGAGAACAGATTTAATCTATGCTTTTATTCACGTTAAACATTGATCAACACGCATACACAGAGCACATGAAATACTGAAAACTGTTTGACAAGCAAAAACCATTGAGGCTTGTTCTTGGGAATCACACAGTCATGTTTGATCAATGTGGCTTGTTCTCGCATTTATGATGATTGTGTACGGATCATTTTTATGATTTCATCATGAACTTTTTTAAGTGTCAAAGAAATCTCTCAGGTTTCATTAAAATATATTCTGCAACACTTTAAAATAAGATTATATTTGTTGACTGCATTAGTTATCATTAACTAACAGTGAAAAATACTTCCAAAGTATTTATATATCATAGTTATTGTTAATTTGAACTTAAAATCAAAAGTTAATATTGTTTCATTGACATTAACATGAACTAACAATGAAGTTAATTTAAACAATTATATAAACAAATTTTAACAAAGATAAACACTATAACAAATGTATTGCACATTATTAGTTAACGTTAGTTAATACATTAACTAATGTTAACTAATGGAACTTTATTGTAAAGTGTTTCCAAATCTTCCATATAAAACGAAATTCTTACGGGTCTGGAATAACATGAGGGTGAATAAATGACAGAAATAATTTTTTTGGCTTAAGTAACCATTTAAGATGTGAATAATCCAGCAGGCTCTAGTGTGTGTACTGAATCTAGAGCATTAGTGTAGAGTTAAAATCATAGAGCATGTGAAAAGGTGATGATTTTCTGTCCAGTCAGAAGCACACACCACATTCTGACACAGCCGGGATCAGATCAGAGACTCAGCAGCACTTAACGCCCAATAAAGACAGCAGAAGAGTGTTTGGGTCTCAGAGTAACACACTGGCCATGACCTCCCGAACGTTTGATAAGGAGGGGTTAGACAGGGATAATGTGTGTGTGTGTGTGTGTGTGTGTGTGTCTCTAGGGTGACAGCAGCAGGATGAGAGGCAGGAAGTGAGCAGAACTCCAGACATCTGGCACTGCCGTCTCCCCTGACACAAACACACACACACACACACACACACACACACACACTCTGATCTCCTCCGATCAAAGTCTGCCCTGCTTACTCTTCCACAACACACACATCCACACAGCATCCACACACACTTACACGTGTTCTCCTCACAGACAGAATCAAGTCTTTAGCTTAGCCAACAGCTCCTCTGATGAAGGCATCAAACTGTGATCTAAAACTAGTCTGTGTGTGTGTGTGCGTGTGTGTGTGCTGTATCTCAGGGCAGTCCAGTCAGCAGTTCTGTTTTTTGCATACTCAAGGTGAGGTAATTTGACTTAAAACTGCTTTAAACAGCGATAAAGAGTCATGCTGAGAGATCTTTATCCTCCAGCACCACATGAATGTGAATACAGTGAGTGACAGACTGAGTGTGTGAACAGCACAACTAGAGCTGGACAGCGTTGGTCACACAACTAAATTAATGCCAGTGAAAACTACTGTAGCACTAGCAGTGGCGAGGCTGGAAATCTCCAAGTGTGTGGATACTTGTGAATTAGGGTGAACCCCTATTGTGTGCCTCTATCCAATAATATTATTTAGATGTCATTATGATGTCATTGTGGGTTTTTGAATGAATGAACAATTTCAGTTAGGGTGACATTATCACACTTGAAAAGATACATTTACACTAAATATAAATAGTTGGATCCCTGAGAAGGGAACGAGACGCTGCGTCTGAAGCACATCTGGAACTATTCCAATCCCGACTGGCGGAAAGATTGGATGGAAATATGAAAGTATGCGTCCTTTAGATTTATCTTGACAGACCTGATTTGAGTCACGATAAGAGGAATCGTCAATATTTTGAACCTGTATCTCGGGGTATCAACGGGGTGATGTTGCACCAATCAGGATGGGGATAGTTGCACATGTGCTTCAGACGCAGTTCACTATCGTCTCGTCACTAAACGGCTGTTATAAATTGAACAAAACTTCACAGGTTTCATATTCTCAATATCTAATTTTAAGGCGCAGGGAGTCCCTAGCTATTCTTTATATCCTCAATATCAACACAAAATGAGTCCCCCTGTGGTGAAAATCCAGCTTGTAATGTTGTTTATGTGCCTATGTGCAGGTGTTTTTAATATGCTTTAAGACAATATGCGTTTAAGACATCATGTCATATTAATGTATTGTCATAATTATAAACAAACTGGCTTGTAGTGCAAATAGTTTTATCATTTTTGCCACTTTGTTTATTTTCTAGTTATTTATCTATAGCATCTAATTAATCAGAAGTCTCAAAAATTCACAGAAAGTTTCTTACTTGCGCATTGCAAAATACGGTGAATATTATTGCTTAATTCATCAAATCATGCTCCTTTTGAATCTAAATTTTTGTCTGAAACAATAATCCAACACTCTTCACACTCTCATGTAACTTTTGGATTCATTTTAGCATTGGTTTGTAAACTGGTTTATTTCAATAATTCAATCAAACTTATTGCTTTATCTATCATTCAACAGAACTTGCCAGAAGTCCCTACATGGCATTTTTCCTGTCTTCCGTTTTGGAGTCAAATAAATCCCGGAATACCGCTCTTTATCGTTGATTTTCATTCCATTACTTTTCAAGACTTTTCAAGTAGTTCAAGTTTAATATTGTATTCCCTTGTTTGAAACCCTCTTCGTTTTGCTGCCAGATACAACATACCTCCAGAAAACCAATCATTTATGCAAAACCGTATTAATAATAATCATTAAAATACAATCAGAAGTGTGTTTGTGAGTCTGTGTGAGAATATGATGAGAATGTCATCTCCAGTGTGTGTGTGTGTGTGTGTTCAGATAGACAGGATGAGTGGGGTCACCTGTTCTCAGTCTCACAGAGTTAGCGCGGCTGTCTAACCCAGGCATGCTGTGGTGATCTGACAGTAATCCGGAGCCACTGCAGTGCGGAGTGTGTGTTACATTATCTGTCTTAATCCGGTAATCCGCGGACACACAGCTAATCTCAATCCCACCCCCGCACACACCTTCCTCAGTAATCACTCTAATGATGGACCCTGGCAACTGATCCCAGCAGCGCCGCCCCTGATTGACACACCTTCCCTCTCTCTGTGTATACACAAACACACACACACACACACGCATGCACGAACACACGCACGCACACGCACGCACGCACACACACACGCAAACGCACACACGTCGGGTTTCCATGTTTTATGGGGACTTTCCCATAGACCTAATTTTTATACTGTACAAACTGTATATTCTCTCTCCTTACACTAACCCTACCCATCACACAAAGCTTTCTGCATTTTTACATTTTCAAAAAACATCACTTAGTCTGATTTATAAAGCTGTTTTCCTCATGGGGTCAAGGATTTCAGATATTGCCATTTTAGTGGGGACATTTTGTCCTCATAACGTAAGGTTTACCAGGGGACACACACACACACACACACACACACACACACACACACACACACACACACACACACACACACACACACACACACACACACACACACACACACCTCCCAGGCAGCTCTCATTAATGAAATTCACAGCCCAAGGCGAAACACAAAGCAAACATATGTTCAGCAAATATGTGTGTTTTGGTCTCTGTGTCACTGTAACTGGGAGTGTTTAATAGAGTCACTGGTGTGTGTGAGTCTTTGATGCGATTGGTGTGTTTTGTTACCAAAAAAAAAAAAAAAAAACCTTTACAAAGACACACACCTCTCAGCAGAACATTTGTGCTGCTCATTCAAGCTTCAAAAACCACCATAAAGTATTTGACTCGTGATCTATATAATAGATTTGTGTGATGAACTGAAATTTAAGCCGTTATTCACTAAAAATATTCTGTGCTGTAGCTCTCAGATCTCTTTCATCCGCACCGAAAAAGAAGTATGTTCAATTGTATTAAATGTGCACTTGTAGTGTACTTCTTAAAAGTATATTGACTTAAGTCCTACTCTAGTGTTTCCAAAAAGCACTCTAAAGTTCAGCTACTGTAATTGTGTTTAATACAAATTTAAACTATAAAACATTTTCATTTAATTGCAAATAACATCAAGCAACCAAGTCAGAAAATATATAAGTATATTACTTGAATACTCTTGTTAAAAGAATGCTAGAGTGTACTTTTTTCACAAGGGATTCTCATCAGTACTCAAACTTTGATTTCAGTAATTATCTCGCGTGTGACGATTGGTCATGCTTTCATTTTATGAAAAGAAAAAAAAAAGGCAGCTTGGAGGTTTTTCAAAATTTCTTTCTTTCTTTTTGTAAGGAATAAAGTCGGTTTAGAACAACATGAGGGTGAATAAATGTGGAATAATTTGTATATCTGTGTTTTTTTGGTCAGTGTAAATGTGCGCTTGTGTGCATGCATTTGGGACTATGAGAATGTTGCAGACACACACATGTGAATGTGTGTGTGTGTGTGGACTCACCTCGCCCCTGCAGCCCGTCTCTCTCTCTGCTGTCACTCAGTTTGTCTGTCTTCAGCACAGACGCGTCACTGGAGCTGACAGACACAACCTGAAAAGAAAACGCACACACAAACACACACCCACGTCAACAGAAAACACATCAAGAAACAAAGCGCACAAATACAAACAAGCGCATCATAATGAATAAAACAGCAGCAGTCTTTTGTGTGAATGAATTGAAGTGATTTAATAAGAGCAGGCTGGTTTTGAGCATCCATTAACACACAATGTTTTTGCAACAGTAAGTGCTAATGCACTGGTACCCGAGTGCTCTCTCTCTCTCTCTCTCTCTCTCTCTCTCTCTCTCGTCACGCTCATTGTAATGCAGGAAATAACGGAGGCCGTCCTCGCAGACTTCCACACACATTTAATTTTATCTTTGAATAAAAGAGCTATAGGAAAGAATTAATCTGCTTAACATTTCTAAGTACACCCTCCAAAGGAGCGGGCTGTTTTAATCTTACATATGCTCAGCAGAGTTACTGGCAAAAACTGTACGTTTTCTTCATCTCATCCTTTCAACATCAAATGGCGAGCAGCAAAAATTGGATCAGACTTCAAAGCTCGGCGATGTGCTCCAAGTCACAGAGTGGCTCTACTATTTCACATATTGAATTCGAGTAGGATATCAAAGTCCTAGCAAAGAACCTCAGGTCTTTACTGGAAAAAAGGGGCTCCAACATCTGTAGAGAGAGCAGCGAAAAGACAAATCACCTCAGGGAGAAGTCAGCGTTTACTCTCTACCACGCTTTTCCAGCCTTTTGATTCACTCCTTCTCTCTCTACCTCCCTGGGTTCCTCTCTCTCTCAGTGGAGAATGAATTCTCTATGAGGGAACTGTCTCTTTTGTCTCAAGGACCGCGCTGTTTGATCTGAGGGTTGCTCTGTGTAATATTCAGTGCAGTGAGGTGACAGTAGAGTTCAGATTAACATGAGCCGTATCAGACGTGCAATTAAAGGAATAGTTCACTCAAAAATGTGATTTCAAACCTGTATTTTTTGAGGATGTTCATGCTGCACTATTCCACACAAATAAATAAAAAATAAAAGAGTAAACCAGTGACCAAGGGCAAAAGGACAAGAAGCACCATAGAAGCAGGGGAAACCTTTATGGTGCTTTTTTGAGTAGCCCGGAAAAGAACAACATGGCAGTTCTGCAAAACGTCTCTTTTTATGTTCCACGGAAGAAACAAAATTGTACATGAGAGTGAGTAAACGCTATTCCTTTAAATTCTGGAATGATCATATCTGACCTTTTCATCTGAGATGAGATTGGTGGAAGATCTTCTTTCAGGTGTGGATTGTCTGAGGACAAAAATAATCACAAAACAATCAGAATTACTGTATTCCTCATTCATTTCTATAATTCTGAGAATTTTTTCGGGTTAAATACAAGATGATTCTTATCAGATTACGGCATTCATTTCTACAGCACTTTTATTGTGAGTGTTCTGTGTTTCTACATTGTCTGCTGGATTACATCTCCTTCAAACCATTGTAAACCTCTGTTCTGCAATCATTGTGTGGCACTGAGAGGAAGTCCAATGAAGTCTAGTCTCATTCTATGAGCAGCGAACCAGAAGAAAGGCCCAGAACATTATGAGGAACAGCTCATGTTCTCCACCAGGTCCAACTGCTTCCTCACATTACGCTGTATATGTCATTGCATTTTTATTCTGGTCCTGGTTGTTATTCCACTAAATGATTGTTTATTTTGCAAGTTGTATATTTTAATCATAAATGTTGTTGTTCATAAGCAGTGTTGGGGGCAACTCATTACAAGTAACTCGAGTTACGTAATCAGATTACTTTTTTCAAATAAGTAACGCAAGTAACTTTGTTTTCCCATTTATTGACTGACAGCTCTCCTGTCCCCATGTTGAGAGACATTTGGGAGTAAGTGCAGAGGCGTTGTATGTGAACATGATGGTTATTGTAGTTCTAGACTATGTGAGCATGTATTTACTCATCTCACTTGCACAAAAAAATAATCAGTATTCCTCAAAATGAATAAAAACAGTGAAAAACAAATCAGAATACTATGCAAACCTGCAATAAATAAATATGTTAAATAAAACAAATATTTGTATGCATTTAATCTCACTTTATTGACCAATGTACTTGCTGCTGATCTTCGATGATTCAGCAAAAATGTCTTTAGATTTTTTGTTTTTATTCGTGAAGTTTATTCTTTGTCCTCTACTGTACACGTGTGAATTTGCATTTCCTTCAGCCTTATTATGTAAATTTTGGTGTGAAAGGGCCGTTACATTTGCCCAAAATATAACTTTTTTTGTTATAAAAAAAGCACAAAAAAACAAGCCCAGCCGGGGTGAGAAAAAATTACGCAAAAGTATATATAAAAACACATTACATAAAAAAAAAAGTAACTAAGTAACTTAGTTACTTTTTAAGGGAGTAACACAATCAAAGTAACTTTCCCCAACACTGTTCATAACAATGCTGTGTATAGCAGTTTCTGTGTTTCTCATGAGGAAAAAACCCTTAAAGTCCCCCTGTGGTGAAAATCCAGTTTTTAATGTTGTTTATATGTCTATGTGGTGTTTTTAATATGCATCAAGACAAACCATGTACAAATTCATAAGTCAACACCATTGCTGAGTATTTTCTTCTTAAAACTGCAGTGAAACAAAGAAAGTTTTAAAAAGAGGTTTTGAAATCGCTGGTGTTTCTGACGTCACAAACTAACTTGTAACCAATCAGATCAACGTGTGATCGTCAACGAGTGGATCTCTGATCTGCTGTGAGTGAGTGGAGGCGGGGCTCATTTGCATATTCATAGAACCGCATATACTAAATGAGGCAAGGGTGTAGAGTTACATTCAAGAAAGAAAAAACTTTCAATTTGTAATTTTTGTGATCAAAGACGAGTTTTAAGGGATACAATTATTGACTAAAGGGGGACTTTAAATGTCTCATGTTTCAGAAGAGATATCAACAGTGCCTCAGTGTGCTCAGATTCGCCAAGACATTCTGCAAAAGTCAATGTAAACTCTGTTATTCTGAATGAACCAAAATGAAAAACTTAAAGTTCCCTATCTGTCAGTCACTTCGACGAGGTGTCTTGATTGTTTCGCCATACTAGTCCACCCAGACTTGGTTTTCGGAGCTCATGCTCATTGCAACAGCCCTTCCCTGGCTCTCACCCTGAGCAAGTACCTTCTCTCTTTCTCAGTACTTTCTCAGGGACGGGGCACAATCTGGCATCCGCGCCCATACCTCTGAAACCTCCATGTCTGGCCCCTGGATGAGACGCAGAAGACTAGAGTGATAGAGACCATTACTCAGGCTAAAACCCCCCTTTACGAGGCAGGCCTAAAGAGTCTTCTCGCTAACTGGTGTGCTTCCCAAGGGAAAGACCCACAGAGATGTGCAGTCGGGTCAGTGCTTTTCTTCCTGCAGGAGAGGTTGGAGGACCGGCTGTGTCTCATTCCACCTTGCAAGGGTATGTGGCTGCCATAGAGGTGATGGCAGCCACATGATGCCAGCCCATGATGCAGTGGATGGTTAATCTTTAGGGAAGCACGACCTGATAATCAGGTTCCTCAGAGGTACCAGGTGAATAAATGCAGGATGAGGCAGACTCAGCATTGTTGTAGCTGTGTCCAGTATGTGCCCTACATGTTTACTTGAACCATACACAGAGCTTCAGAAGCTCGGAGCAACTCTTTGTCTGTTTTGGGGAACAGCAGAAGGGGAAGGTTGTCTCAAAACAGAGGATGGCCCAGTGGATTGTGGATACAATTGTCTTGGCATACCAGGCCCAAAGCATGCCGTATCCCTTAGGATTGTGTGCACACTTCACAAGAAATATTGCATCCTCCTGGGCTCTAGCAAACGGCACCTCTCTAACAGACATCTGTAGAGCAGCAGGCTGGGCAACACCCAATACCTTTCAGAGATTTTATAATCTCCAGGTTGAGACAGTTTTGTCCTATTTGCTATTGGGTACGAACAGGTGGGTTACGGACAACAGGTCAGGTGTACCGCATGCACACAGCACCTTCCCCTCCCCGAGGTGATAATGTGCGCTTTTTTGTCCATGTGAGTTGACATGGAACCTTCGAACCCTGGACGTGAGTTTTCCCTCAGCACCTTGACATTTGAATTCGGTAAACTAATGGTCAGGCCCAGTACTTGTGATATATGCCCCTTTCAGGTAAGCCTGTATACTTTCCACAATACAGTTTCCCTAACGGTAAACCCGTTTCTTCCCTATAGGCCGAGCTCTGTCTGTGCAGCCAATCGCTGCGTTTGTAGTAGTTCCTCCTTTTTCAGGTAGGACCTTCCGCAGGGACCTCTTTCCATGTGTGGTAGGCTACTTCCCATTTGGTAAGTCCATGTGATGTATTCTCCATGTATTAACCTCCCTTAGGGCAGGATGTGGTCTATCCAGGAGAAAGAGCGCTTCTCCAGTGATAATTCTGGTCTGCACAGCTGTGAGAGAAAAGGTCAAAAAGACTGGCTGAAGTGACCTATTCCCATGGAAAGTACTGTCCTGTCTGTCCCTGTGTGGTCCAAAGGACTACACGTCTTACATGGGCCGTTAGGTTGGTTACAATGTTGATGTTGCATCACCAAAACCTTGTAACACAGTTCAGCTGTTGAGGTATTCCCAACCCCCCCCACCCCTTAGTAAAAGGTTTTTTTTTTTCTTAGTAAAAAAGAAAAAAAACTTCTTTTTTTTCCAAAAAATTTGGCTTGACTTTTCATTTAGGGGTTGAAAATGAATAAACAGCTTGAATATTCAATCTGTCCATGTGGACGGGAATGAAACACCTCTTTCAGTTGATTGGTCAACCAAAGATTAAACCGTGACGTCATCAGTTGTTCCTCAGTTCTGTGCAAAAGATACGGATTCCTAAAGTGTTTATTGCAACTATATTTCATCTCTTTCTCATCAAACAACCAGACTAACGAATGGCTTGACACAAACCGCACTGCGCCAGGCAGGGCCGGTGTTCTGACGACGCGTATCTATAGGTGAACTAGGTAGCCAAGGGCGGGGCGGCAAGAAAGAGAGAGATTTGGAATTATTGCACTTATAACAAGAAGTTATCACCCCATTAGTTATTCTAAATCTAAATGAACTTTCCTTCATTACAGTAATGCCCGTCCGCCTGCATCCACCACACCCGAAGCGACAAAAGACAATATAACCCATTATAACCAGTGATGTTGTCTACATTGGATGCGGCACGACATGACAAATCCCCAACAGTAAACTGATGCCTCGTTCTACTTATGACGTATTCCAAGCACTTGCGATACTTCTCATTGGAAGCACAAATGGATTTGCAACAGTAACTTTGTCGCGTCCAGTGTAGACACTGTGTTTGAGTGGCAAAACACCCTGAAGCACATCCAAAAATATCATCAAAACGAATAAAAATATCTGGACATAAAAACAAAAGATTACAACTTTTACTGCTTTTAACTGGATTTTATTAGGTCCAATGTTGTTTGTACCCCAACGTTCTTCAACATATCTATTGTTTTCCGCAGATATAATTCAGGCTTGAAGTTACATGAGGATTAAGTTAAAACAAAATGTCCCATTTCGTCTACTTTCTGAGATAATTCCTCTGAGAAAAGTCCCAGAAGTAAATTTCACATATGTCTCCTCTAGGGTTTCAAAAGAGATCTTAATAATTTGCTGAAATTTGCCAAAATAAAATAAAAAAGCCTGCAATCAAAAGTAAGAAATCTCAAAACGACCTGAAACATTCTAAGACCAATTATCCCAGTTATTTTT